>NC_092641.1:9861856-9884356 GCF_039555335.1 Amphiura filiformis | reverse complement strand
AACTCCAAAACTTGGTACTTAAATGAAGCAACATAATTTGTAGATCTGATAATACTAGGGAGCTGGTTCCAAATGGGCACCATACGCTGAAAAAAGCCCATCTTGTGGCACTCAGTTTTAGAAAGCTGATTTACCAGCAACAAAGGATCAGAGGAAAATCTGGTGGTGGGACGGTCTTTGTTAATACCATTAAAAACTACATAATCATCTAGATTGATGTCATATAATCCCAGATTGCACTTGAAAAATATATTGAGATCAACATATTCTCTTCTAAAACTTAATGGGAGAAGAGTTAGCTCTGTTAACCTTTCTTTGTACTCAGCCTCGGATAATCTAAAATGAATTTAGTTGCCCTTCTCTGGACCCCCTCAACTTTCTGGATGTTGCGCTTTGAGGTACCACTCCAGAGGGGACTGCAATATTCCAAATCACTACGAACCAAGGCTGAGTACAAAGTCCTGGATACATTACGAGGGGCATTGAAGCCAATGGTGCGTTTAATCATACCAAGTTTTTTGTTACACTTTTTAACAACCCTGTTAATGTGATCATCCCAAGTGAAAGACGAGGAAATATCAAGACCAAGATCTTTAATGGAACTAACACGGTCTAGAATGGCACCATTCATTTTATAATCATGACGAATTGCCTTGGAGCTGCACAGTGGATTAATGAATTTACTTCCGCCCGGACAGCCAGGCAGCCAAACAAACAAAGAAACAACCAGTCAACCATCTGGATGATAACATAAGCCCCACATATGTGTGGGGGCAAAAAAGTAAAAAATTTGAAAAATGCCACTGGATTAAAAAGTGTGCGGTATTTGGTTAAAATGTTTTTTGTTTTTTGTTGAAAGCTGAAGCAACATCTCGTCCTCCCACAACTGTAAAATCACTGGCGTGTGACCATTGATAAGGACTCATTGGTTATTTTTGTGAATCGAGTAAAATGTAGTTGCGCAAAGTCAATGTAAATCTAAGCAACATGAAAATCAAATGTTTCACCCCTTTTTTTGCAGTAATTGACAGTCTTAGTCGTCCACATGGCCACCCGGGCATGGCTACCATTCCTCTGTATGCTGATTTCAGCTCTCCTCAACATGACAATTAGATCACGTCTCATGAGTGGTCTGTCCTGCCTATCGATGTCAACTTGTGCAATTACGTATCTCTGGAGTTCAAAGGTCTGCAGGGGGACTTATGAAAACCTTCAATTTTAGATAACCCCACAAGAAGAAACCCAGAGGTGTAAGATCAGGAGATCTTATGGGACATTCCACATGGTGATTCAAGATTGTCAAAACAATTCCACAATGCGTTCTGCAATATTATGAATGTGCTTTACATGTTGTTTTAATTGACTTTGCGCAAATGCATTTTTACAAGGCTCACAAAAATAACCACCGAGTCCGTATTAATTGTAACACGCCTGTGATCTTGCAGTTGTGGGGAGGGCAAGTTGTTGATTCAGCTATCAACTAAAGCATTTTGATCAAATACCTCATACCTTATTTAAGATTTCTGTGATATTTTTAGGGTTATTTGTGCCCGTGCGGCCCTATTTGAAAGACCCTTGGTGAGTTTTTTGGTCGCCCTACTGTACAAAAATAGTAGTTTCTTGGTTGAGGTTATTGTTCAACATTTTAAGCGGTAATATAATGAACTACCTAATAATAACGAAGATGATACTTACTTGGTTTAACTGATGATGGTGTATATCCACTTGCCACAGCTGGTGTTGTTTGCGAGGTCGTTTGTAATCCATGTTGTACATGAATCTGCATTACGTCTTTAAAGGCCTGGAAATAAGCAATGTCATTTACTATGTTAAAGATAGGATCTAAAACACCAAAATTGGCATGCTCGTGCCGCCCTCTCTCTCTCTCTCGAACTCTCTCTCTCTATCTCTCGCTCTCTCTGCGAAGGTATAATTTTTTTGACGTGATGAAGTTGTAATTCTTCTCGTTTTGATAATTGGCCTTAACTCAAGAACCACAAGAGCTATGGAATTATAAATGCGATTATTGGCTTCCATGACTCTTTTCTATATGACCAATGTAAGAATTACGTTGCATTATTTTTTTAGTAAATTGGCTAAAACTCGGGATCTTGTCAAAAATTCATCACTTTTTTCACGGAGCATTTTATTTCATCAACGTACGTTCTAAGAAACATAAAAGAAAAACATATTTATCAAATACTTTACAATTTTAATTATCTACAAAACCTATACTTTTGGTTAGTTACAAGCTATCTCAGACTATACCTTGATAATTTTCCTGTCTTTTGGATACTGGATAAATCGTATGTCTTGCAAAGGTCCTCGTGGATTATCTTTGCTAAACAGTATTGCTGCTTCGTACATCATTCGTGCTACGTCATTTGGTGGGTAATCTAAATTTCCCGTCCCAATGGCTGGTACTGCAACGGATTTCATGCCTTTGTTGTCAATATCTTCAAAGATGTCTTTCACGGCATTTACAAACTCCTGTATCAAAGCATTAAGTCGCTCGTTAAATACAAAACTTTCATTACCCCATAGTTGGGACCCAGCCTTCCACAATGCCTCTAAAATGCATTTAGGTCTTCTATGGTGGAGTTGGAGTTGGTGTGTCATTAATGACATTGATATCAGACTGAGCAGGGAGCTACATAAATTAGATCAAGCCCAACAACTCCCAATACAGCCCTAAATAAATACCCGTGCACACATCTTATCATAAAAAAATTTGTAAAGTTGCACAAGCAATCTTCATAATAAGTACTTCTTTCTTTTTCACTTTTTACCTTTTCGTTAACGTCTTTATTGGACTCATCGTACGCTGGACAAACGAGATGGTAAACTGTTCGGCATTTTAACTTTGCTGGACCTGTTGTGATGAAACTCCAGCTGTCAACATTTCCACCTTGCAGTTTTGTATCACATTCTTGTTGAAGGCCTTTACCTGCTACCGCCAATATAGCTCTGGACACAGCACCCTGATTAAGGTTGAGTTTACTTCCAGCGGTATTTACAATGACATCCACCTGTATTTGATTAAAGGGTGTCTCCGGTAATCATAACATTATGCCTTTTATGTTAGAAAAATAATTATGAAGCACGAATCACATGGTTTTATTTAATGCCCAATGGTTATTTGTGCCCAATTGTCGTCAGCCTTCATTGTATAACTGGGACGTCATTGCACTCGACAATTGCGACGCCCGGGAATTTTCAATATCGCGTGTTGAGAGCCGACTGGGTTTGTTTTTTTCGTTTTTGTGGTCAATATGAGTTTGTTTTAAATAAAACCATGTGATTCGTGCTTGATAATTATTTTTCTAACATATAATCGGAGCAAGATGAATTTTTTACCCTGTACAAACAAAATGTGCCGTTTTGACCCGAAAATGAAGTTTTTGTAGAATAACTCTGTAACGATAGGTCATAGATAGCACAAACTATACATTATTGAAATCCTTGTGCCCAGAAAAATAATTTGTTGACAAGATTGGAGCATTTTCACATTTTACCCCTATGTGACCTTTCTTGACCTCTAAAGTCATTAGGGGTCCAATCTGAAATACCTCCACATCTCAAAATCATCTTTGGACCATGTATTTCATGTGTGGACACTCTCATGCTTTTATCCGCAAAGTGCACAATGAATCAGTTTAGCAGCTGTACTATTCCATGGTATAATCGATTTGCTATTCACTGTCCAAGTGACGTAATAATTGGATTAGCTACCATAGCAATGGATGAATACAATGTTTGACTATATCGCCTTGCGTTACAACGTTCACGCGGTGAACCATATTATTCTGATCGCTCGCACCTGTAAGATAAAAGGTCTGATTTAAGACCTCACTTGTTGAAATTGGTTGGGAATTAAGGACAATAACGGAATCAAAACTTTTATGTCCCAGTCAATGGAAACCACGGCGCTATTTCTCTCGTTCGACAGCGCTTCGTGTACAAATCTATAGGCATGTAATGGAGCAAAACTGTCAAGGACCTACGACGCAGCAATCAGGAAACTACCCCGGCGACTCTCCTGTGACGTCATACCATCAAGTGTGTCACAGGTCAATAGTCAATAACCTGATCAGTCAGCCTGATGATGCGTCTTGGATGAGACGCGATACTCTTGCTATTAAAAATAATAGTAAAGTCCAGATGAACAGATTTAATATTCATTTTATTATGTTTATCTACCTGGATAACTGAGAATATTCACAAATTTAGCAAAACTGTAACTTTGAATTTGCTTCTTCCTTGTGATTTTGATCACTGTGGCTATATTTCTTGACCGATTTTAACGAATGAGGTCTTAAATCCGAGCTAAGAGATGCAGCTATCGGATTCTTGTTCTATGACATATATGCCATTTTAGGATATACAGGGGTAAAAATAATTGGCACATTAATTGTTTTGCAGACTGTATGTTCAAATACCAATGATTTTTTAAAGACTACAGTTTTCAAAAAGGTTGGTTACATAAAGCATCCATGTGGGTACCTGCTCTGAAACGATCTAGTTCGATGTTTTTGGTGATGGTGGTGCATGGTGGGTTTTTTGTGGGGTGTCTGGTGTGTGGGGCGTGGGGGTGTGTGTGTTGGGTGTATGTTTTCTCCCTATTGTTTTTTCTTCTTTTTTTAAAACTTTTTGGTAGGATTATATAGAAAAAGAGGGGGATAAATTCAAGGGATTTTGCGCACGATGATCATGCTCACCTTCTCTTTGGATAAATTTGCCTTCTTCAGTTGAATAGTCTTACCCTCTGCTGTTTTTATTTTACTACTATTTGCGGTTGCAGTTACCGGTATAGCTGCAGGTATTCTCCCATTTCTTGCTTCTAAGTAAAACAAAAGAAAGAAAGGCAGAAGACACGTTTGCCATGCTAGATTCTTATGAGCTGGAGCAATTTTCAAGTCAATATAATGAAAGTCAACATTGCAACTTTTAGTCCAGGAGCTAAATCTAATACGGGCTTTAATTAAGGATTTAGTTCAACACCAATGTCTACCAATTTTGTTACCATGCTGTGTTAGGATAGACCCTCTAGATCACTGCTAGAGGGTAGTGGACTCAAATTGTAGAGTACGTTCTTTGCTAGATGTCACGAAAGGTCACACAGTGATAAAAGAAAAATTGAAAATGCTTTGATCTTGTTGAGAGAGGATATATCAAATTACTCGTTTGATGACAAAGATTAAGAAAATGTATTGTTTGTGCCATCTATGACCTATGATTATTGAGTTATCTTGGGCAAAATGACATATTTTTGGTTGTACGGGAGTCAAAATGTCAACTTACTCCGATTTGGACAAACATGGGGACAAATTACTCATCTTCATACAAGAATCAAGAAACTGTATAGAACTTAACCAAACTGTTCACTTTACTTGTTATGTGCAATGGAAGTCAGAGATCAACAGTGGCCGATGGCCACCCAATAGACTTTGACCTTGTCTGCAAGTGAACACAGCAGATAGGCAAAACTATTCTTTTTCTGGTTCTTTTCAGCTACACAAACAATTTGCTACCATTTGTGCTCAAATCGGAGTAAGTTGAATTTTTTTTATTCATGTACAACCAAAAATGTGTGATTTAGGATTTTAAAAAATAAGGTTTTTGTAGGACAACTCAATAACGATAGGTCATAGATAGCAAACTATACATTTTCTTAATCCTTGTCATCATACGAGTAATTTGATATATCTCAACAAGATCGAAGCATTTTCACTTCTTTCATCCCTGTGTGACCTTTCGTGACCTCTAAAAAACGTTCCCCACAATTGGAGTCCACTACCCCCTAGCAGTGATCTAGAAGGTCTATACTAACACCTCATGGTAACAAATATTCGTAGACATGGGTGTAGAACTCGACCATTTTTCAAAACCCCTTGCTTCTAGACTATTTTACCGAAATAAGAAGTTATCATTGCAGAAAACATTTAGTTCTTTCTAAAATAGTACGATACACTCAAATATCTCTGAAACAATATGCAAAACACAATTCAATTTAAACTGTAGTCTTGGTTAATGGTATTATAGTTATCAAATTCATGTAGCATGTTGATTAATTCACAAACTATTTAATTTTGTACAAATTGAGGGCGCTAATTGAAATGTAAAACATGTTTAAAACATTATTATACACCGTGTAGCTCCGTGTTCGCCTGTTATGATATATCTATTTGTTCATGTTCTTCATATCATTTATGAGTTTTTAGTCTTTACCACAAATGTGCAAATTATGCTAAAAAAAATAAATATCTCCCTCAATGTTCTAGTTAATAATGACACAAGTTTATCTGATCACTGAAACAGCGGTGGCTGAACAGCCGTGTAGAATTGATGTATTTTACGCTACGAATGTCTTCTTTCCTCTTTCAGAAAAATACCTTGCTGCAAACTTGACATAAGCTAGATAACATATGTGACCCATCATATCAAAAGTATCGACAAGTGTCCTTTTGACAAACTGAGATTTGAACATGTCCTTAGAGAGCAAAGTCCAAGTTTTAAAATGATTTAATCTTATTGATCTTAACTGTGAATTTCGAAAAAAATACTCTTGACAATATCACAAAAAAATGCATCACATTTTGCAAAGTTATTTTGTCTGTATCTCACTCAATATAGGCTATTCTAACCTTATTGTTCCTTTTGATATGATGGTATAATAGTTTTGTCTCTGCCTAAAAAGGATTCAAAGAGTGCTTCTTTTGTGTGCTTTCCTACAAATATTTTAAAACGCGTTTTTAATCAGTTACCTTGAACGGATGTCTCGGTGTCAGCTCTGCTGTCACGGTTTTGAAATGGTAACAGTGTCCCACGTACATCTGTGGATGGATAATTTATCACTTGACAAGCTTAACCCCCTGGACACTACTGGTCATCTAACAGCATTTCTGATTGGTTGATAACTTGAAATGCTCATTTCAATTGCCAATTATGACTAGGCTTTGATCTATTCATGGTCAAACTTGCATTTATTGCAGATGATCTTATTAATACCCTCCTTGATTGGTTCAAAAGTGGAAACAATAGTCATTTTGCCCAATCGGCAGGTAGTTCTCACAGGGTAACACTAAACGAGTAACATCTTCAGGGCGAAGAATCTTGTTCCTGATTTCTTTGCAATACAATTAAATTCAAATCATCACGATGACCCGTTTATAGCCACCTCCATAAACTCCACAATGAAGTTTTGATATTTACACAGCCGTGACGTTAGTCACGGCTGTGTCTTTTTTCTTACAGGATCTTCTTCTTTTTTCTTCCTTTACACAGCGGTTGACGTTAGTCACGGCTGTGTCTTTTTTCTTACAGGATCTTCTTTCTTTCTTCTTCTGTCGACCATTACATTTGCTCTAGCACTGACATGCTTACACCGATTTTGACCCAACTTGGTCACAACTATCACTGACCATGCCCCTACATGTCACATGAAACTCGTGGGGTCAAAGGTCACGTAGGGGTCACAGAGGTCAAAAACGTGATTTCAACTCAAAATGTTACTTCTCCCACAAATTTCACAGGACAGTGACGCCACTTGCACACATGCATTGTTATTACCCAGTGTCTATAAATCATACACAGATTTGAGGTCAAAGGTCATTAAGGGGTCACTTCCGGTATAAAACCAAATTCCTTCAAAAATGTTATTAGCTAAGAAAAACATAGGAGAGTGACGGTATGTGCACATATGAATTATGTTAACCTAATGTATATGTGGTATTTATTTGTTTGTGGTCAAAGGTCATTAAGGGGTCACTTCCGGTATAAAACCAAATTCCTTCAAAAAATTGTATAAGCTAAGAAAAACAGGAGAGTGACGGTATGTGCACACATGAATTATGTTTACCTTATGTATATGTGGTATTTTTGTTTGAGGTCAAAGGTCATTAAGGGGTCACTTCCGGTATAAAACGAAAAATCTTCAAAATATTTTATGTCTTTTTTTCTTACAGGATCTTCTTCTTTCTTCTTTCTTTAAACAGCCGTTGACGTTAGTCACGGCTGTGTCTTTTTTCTTACAGGATCTTCTTTCTTTCTTCTGTCGACCATTACATTTGCTCTAGCACTGACATGCTTACACCGATTTTGACCTACCTTGGTCACAACCATCACTGACCATGCCCCTACATGTCACATGAAACTCGTGGGGTCAAAGGTCACGTAGGGGTCACAGAGGTCAAAAATGTGATTTCAACTCAAAATGCTACTTCTCCCACAAATTTCGCAGGACAGTAACGCCACTTCCACACATGCATTGTTATTACACCTAGGTGTCATTATCATTGAGGTATAGGACTTTTTATTTTTTCGGAGAAGAGCAGGTAAGGCAACTACTTGATTATATTTCTACATGTTCAGACTACATACTCTGAAAATTTTAGAAAATTCGCACGAGTCCGTTTTTTTAAATCACATTTTGTTCCTAAAATGGGGGTTATAGCGCCCTCAACGGGCACTCTCTCCATAGAGCTACATGTAAAGACCAGTTATAGACAAATGGCCCTAAAATAAAACGGACTCGTACGAACTTCTTCAAATTTTGCATATGATGTAGATTTAACATCTGGAATGTAATGCAAGTGATGTCGTTGCTGCTCTTCTAAATTCATTTTTAAAATGTCCGCCCCAGACCAAGGTGATTACCCAGTGTCTACAAATCATACAAAGATTTGAGGTCAAAGGTCATTAAGGGGTCACTTCCGGTATAAAACCAAATTCCTTCCAAAATTTTTATTAGCTAAGAAAAACAGAGGAGAGTGACGGTATGTTCACACATGAATTGTGTCTATCCAATGTATATGCGGTATTTTTTTGTTTGAGATCAAAGGTCATTAAGGGGTCACTTCCGGTATAAAACGAAATAGCTTCAAAATACTACTTCTCCCACAAATTACGTAGGACGGTGATGCAAGTTGCGCACATGCATTGCTATTACACAGTGTTTATGAATCATACACAGATTTGAGGTCAAAGGTCATTAAGGGGTCACTTCCGGTATAAAACCAAATTCCTTCAAAAAATTGTATTAGCTAAGAAAAACATAGGAGAGTGACGGTATGTACACACATGAATTATGTTTACCTAATGTATATGTGGTATTTTTTATTTGAGGTCACAGGTCATTAAGGGGTCACTTCCGGTATAAAACCAAATTCCTTCAAAAAATTTTATTAGCTAAGAAAAACATAGTAGAGTGACGGTATGTGCACACATGAATTATGTTTACCTAATGTATATGTGATATTTTTTTATTTGGGGTCAATGGTCATTAAGGGATCACTTCCGGTCCAAGACAAAAAACATTAAAAATGTCCCTTCTGTCACAAATAACATGGCAGAGTGATACTATGTGCACACATGCATTGACAAAAGGCAATGCCTGTGGGGTTTTCGTAGATTTTGGGGTCAAAAGTCATTAAGGGGTTACAACACGACTGTGTTCGTGGTCTTAGACCACAGCTAAGTCTAGTATGCATTATATTTTCATGTTTACTTGAATGTTTACGCAATTTAGGCCACACCTACCGTTTATTGCATCCTTGAAAGCTTTGCAGACCTCCTCTTTGATGTTGGTAAAGCGAACCGTGCGAACACTACTGGCACCGGGGTGGTTAGTGAAGTGCTCGGCTGTAGCTCGAACTATAGTTTGAGCGCACAGATCTACCGGGAAGCCGTATATACCAGAACTGATTGCTGGTATAGCGATAGTGGCAAGACGAAGTTTTCCTGCTTCTTGAAGGACGTTGGTGATGGCGTCATACAGAATTTCCATTTCTTGATTATGGCCACCGCTCCACCGAGGTCCCACTACATGTATGATTTTCTTGCAATGAAGATCACCAGCGCCAGTGACAATCAGCTCTCCAGAAGTAAGCTCACGTATTCCGTTAATGATTTTGTAGCTCTCGTCTTGAATTACATGCCCACCTACAACAGAAATAAGTTTTCCAATGAATATACCTTGTACTTTTTAAACACACATTCAATAATATTTTATTAAACCATTATTTTCCCTACGTGACCTCAACGGTGCAAGAAGTTACATTCACAAGGGCAATTATTTATCATGGAAATAACGCACATATAGAAGGCGTGGATATTTCATTACATGTTTAGTCTTCATCGGTTGGTGTTTAAAATTGAATTTCCGATTTCCCAGGAAAAGGTGACTGGCAGTGGCGTAGATTTCTTTTTGACATGGGTGGGGGGATGGGGTTAGAAAAATAATTCTTGAAGTATAAGTGAATCCTGTACCTTTTGGCGAAATAATAAGTTTATGGTACAAATGCACGCGAAGCGCGCGAAAAATTGTGCTATTTTGAAGCGTAACTGATTAAATATGGTGTAAAAGTGTAATAAATGCTCGCGGAGCGCGCGAAAATTTGCATTTTTGGGGTGAAATGGGAAAATATGTGTTAATTTTGTCAGAAACCCATATTCAGCTGTCAACATTGGCGGATGATTGTATGGACCATCCCCCTGGCAAAATATTGGGGGATTTATCCCCCCATCCCCCGGGATCTACGCCTATGGTGACTGGGCAAATTTCTAGACACCAGTCAAACGCGTGTCATATGGGATCCACCCCGCTTTGGGGGATTAGGCTGGTGGCTAGCAAGTAGGTGTCCTACCAGTGCTATAATATGTACCGCAATATTTATAGACTAATTAAAGAATCGATATATTTCCAAACAAGAAAACATTTAAAATAGCTTACCTGCTTCTACTATGGCTAGGGCCACGCCACCTTCGTGATTCATTTTGGTGTTAGCTGCATTCACTATACCGTCCACATTTTCCAACGTCAAGTCTCCAAGACACACCTGAAGAGTTTGTCCCGACGGGGTTTTGCATTCTTGGAGTACACTCGGATGAGTGGATGGTCCGGTCACACCTGTCGGTGTTCGTCTTTTTCTAGAATGTTCCTTCTCGATGATTTTTATGTAGCATTTATGTCGTTTTTGAATTGGATCCAAGAATGCTTGGTCATCCTGCAACGCGTGAATGCCTGTCCTGCTTACCGGGTGAGATTTTTCGATGATCTTTTGAATCTGGTCACGAACTACTTGTATCGCCATCTTGACGTCTTCTGCTTTTCCTTTGAAAGATATTTCAGGCTTTGGTTCATATTGCCAGCTTACTCTTACCGATCTGTGAATTTCAATGTTTCCAAAATGTATTTGTAGATACCGTACTTGTGCTTCAGTTACGGGTTTATCATCATGGTAGGAGATGAAGTACTCCTTCTCAGCATTCGCTTGTACATATTCTGCGATACTTTTCTCAATAAGACCAACAGTATCTCGAAATCCAGCAATTTCAACACAGCCACGTCTGGGATCAAATTGCACTACTGTTAGTGATTCATTCAGCGACTGAATGAATTTATCTCCATCTTGATTTTGAAATACCGACAATTCTTCTGGTTTACGGAATCCCAATTCTCTGTATTCTATGTCTTTTTCAAGAAATGCACAAGCGTTCTTGGCAGCTGTTTCCGTTTCTGCCGTTACTTTTACGGTATCGTCTTCGACGCAACTAGCTCTTATATCTTTATCTTGAAAGATGTCGCAAATTTCACTTTCTGCTCCAATGACAAACGCGACTTGCAACGTATTCAGTTTTGGCCTGCGTGAAATCAAATTGTTCAAGGTTTCCGACACCAGTAGCCTTGCTTTACCAACAGCGGTCGTTTCCCCTTCCAACTTTACTCTGCGTTCCTCTTTTTGTAAGGTAGCCTTAACGTTAGGGTATTTCTGTCGCATTTTCTCTATGATCCGACACGATTCGAATTGCTTAATCTTGGCAGGCTTGAATCCGATAAAATCGGTGGTCGATTCAATCTTACGCTGAGCAATTCTTTTTTCTAGTTCTTTCTTAAACGCAGCTATCATCTTTTGTACGTTATCTCTTAATCCTCTCAAAAGGAATTGTTGTTTTCCATTGATCACACTGATTCTAACATCATGTTCAGCGTAGATATTTGCTACCTGCGTCATTATCGCCTCAAAGTGAGGTCTGTCAGTAGGCGAATATAACTGCTCATCATATTGGTTATAGTACTGCTTTACTAACTGGAGAACTTTACTGCCCCACTCTTTCCAAGAAACATCTTTCTCTTCGTTGATGACAGGTTCGATACGCATTTTCTGTTGGTTCTCATTATAAGGCCAAACAAACTGCGCGTTTTTCTGCAGTAGCCGAGCTTTAAGTTTTTCGCGGTACTTTGTGTTTTGCATGATGAATTCAGTAATACTCAACTTGACATCAACGGTAAATGGTGCAGGCAAACATCTATCGGGCATGAACGAAGCGCCTGTAGAGGATCCCAAGCACTCACTGAATGCCTCTACAGTCAACGCAGTGTTTTCGAAACTTAAACGTTCCACTCGTAGGATTCGGTCAACATCTAAAATAATTATAATAACAATAGATTGCATTAGCAGCAAAGTACACAAAAAGGAAACAGACTTTCCCAACTCCTAGGGAGAACTATTATTAACTGAATAACAGAAGTAATGTTCGCAAAGAGTATACCGCAAAGACAAAATATATTCCGGTAAAATAAAACCTTTAGCCCCTTATTTACATGCCCTATAATACATTTAATTTCATATCAGCACGCAAACAATCAACTCCTACCTGCAATGTCATTCAAGAACACTAGTGCTTGTCTGTCAGGTTTCATGTGGACAGCACTGATGTACTCCGCAACCTGTTCTGCACTCTGCTCTCCTTTTTCTTTTTCAACAATTTCTTCAAAGAAGTACTTGATTGTGTCCTTGTGAGTGCCAGATGGTATTCCCTTAACCAAAATGCAGTCCGATTTATACACGGGTCTGGCGTCAATACGTGTATTTTTGAAGATCTGCCCTTTCAGTCCTCTGAGTGTTTGCCTAACATCTGTAAATAAGATTATTAATCGGAACTATAAATGAAAATATGCACTTTTAAGATCACCTGTATACACATGATGCAAAATCTGGTCACACATGCTGACTTTCCATTGAAATATACAGGAACACCTTCTGCTGTGTCAAAGGTAACTTTTCCATACTTCTCATCTAATCTGAAATGGCAGCGCCCATTTGGTCTCGTGGGTAAAAAATAAATTGCCTTTTATAAAATAGCCTACGTTACTGATCACTGATGGGAACTTTTTGTTGACGGTAGATGATGCGTTGGTGCGCACTTAGCATAGACATAACTACTCAGTTTTATAAGCCGCTATTGTAAGCCGCAATATATATATTGTCACGACAGATATCTTATTTAAATTGACATATCATTAATGTGAAACTTCGTCAAGAAGCAACGGAGATCAGTACAGTAGCGACGGGGAGGGGGGCACAGGGGGCACGTGCCCTGGGCGCCACCCTTAGGGGCGCCGAATTGACCGATCCAGCATCGATTCTGCGCCCCCTCCTAGCGATGAAAGTCAAAATTTCCACGCATAAATTCAGTACATGATCATTTGAAAGATCATTAATGGTAGACGAGGTATTGTTGGTCGAAGCAACCTAAAAAGAGATTTTCATTATTTAGATCAATATACCGTAAACGTTCGCCTAATGGCGCACCTGGGCTCCTTTACATTGGGGTAAATTTCATGTACAAATAGAGAGCTCCCTCCTAACAAGAATTAAGGGCATGTGCCCGTATTTACTGGTGGGATTTTTATGAGAGGGCACTTTTAATTTGTGTCTAAAATTCCAGTTATGTCAAGGGAACCCATAGCGCCATTAGGCGAACGTTTACGGTATTATTGAAAAATAACACCTTGATGTTTTGCAAAAGTTCATTCTACAAATCGTATACTTTGCAAACTTGCTTAATTTATTGTTTTTAATGAGTTATGTACGTTTTACAAAAGTGTTGTTGTTTCAGCCCTCTTTACAACGTAACTCAAGAACCGCAGCACCTATAGACTATGCCATAGTCGATTTTTGATAAATAAAAATATGTTATTAATCATGATGAACGCATTCAGTTGAACTCGAAATTATACTGATATTTTATTGCATCAAAATACTAGTATAAAATGGTTATGAAAAAGTTTATATAATAATTATATTTGTGACAGTAAAAGTAAAGTATACGTAGGCTTATATTATTGATTGCAACATATCATAATGGCATAACTATAATGGCACTTCAATACTGAACAATTCTAATTTTAGAATCCGCCAGTTTATTACGAGTTAAAAATCCGACTATGGACTTTCACTTTTAAGCAGAACTTTACCCCGGCACTTCGTTCTCTAAAACAAACTGTCAATCATACTTGTTTATCAATCAAATATAACCACAAGACTAAGCATGGTGGTACAA
Organism: Amphiura filiformis; assembly: GCF_039555335.1. Taxonomy (NCBI): domain Eukaryota; kingdom Metazoa; phylum Echinodermata; class Ophiuroidea; order Amphilepidida; family Amphiuridae; genus Amphiura; species Amphiura filiformis. Next base: position 9,870,013 of record NC_092641.1, on the reverse strand, counting down.
TACGCGCTAGATGCGTACGTTCATTTACCAACTTCCGCGCCAGCACAAAAGCGCCGCATTCCATAGATAGATGTGTACCATGTATAGTTAATGGTAATGGTACGTGTCGGGAGGATTTAAACAATAACGAGATCTGGGCGACCAATCACAAGCCAGATCATCATTTAAAGATGCATTACATCATGACCAATTTTAGTTAGGCCAGAAATTGGCCTAACTCTCCATAGAGTCCCGTGTTAAAAATGTTAACCGCAATCCAAAGTCAGTAGTCCACTTGGGAAGCTAACAAACAGAGGGAGTAGGGTGACTGAAAAGTGTATTTAATTCTGCTTGCATTAACGATACTCATGATAATAACAATTTGCATGACAGTTGTAGTGTAAGTGGTAATGATTTGTCTGATACAGATGAGAGCTCTGATTACGTGCAACTTCAAAATGAAAGGGCTATGCATAATCATGTTTACTCTTTTTTAAATCGAAATGGTATCTTAAATGTTCATCAATCAGGTTTTCGTCCTGGTCATTCTACCGAGACTGCTCTTGTTGTCATGGTTGACGATTGGCTGACGAGCATCAACAGCGGTGAATTGACTGGTGTTGCCTTTATCGACCTTAGAAAAGCGTTCGACACCGTAAATCATGATATTTTGCTTAGAAAGCTCTATTATATTGGGGCATCTGAAGATACAGTTAAATGGTTTGCATCGTATTTATCTTGTAGAAAGCAAAGAGTTACTTTTAAGGGTATTGTCTCTGATTCTCTTGAAATAAAAGTTGGTGTTCCGCAGGGCAGTATATTGGGCCCATTATTATTTTTGATTTTTATCAATGATATGCCAAATGTAATATCACATGGGAAAATATCTATGTACGCAGACGATACCACTCTGTCTGTCAGTGGTACTGATACTGATATTATTTCTAAAAAGCTCACTGACGATCTTTCTGCAATTAAGGCATGGTTAAATGTAAACAAATTGTTTCTTAATACTGATAAGACAAATGTTATGCTCATTGGTAGTGAGCCTAAGTTACGCAATGATAAATGCTCTGCTTTTTCAGTTTCCATTGATGATTGTCAACTTGTAAGAGTTCATAGTGCCAAATGTCTTGGTGTAAAGATAGATTCTAAATTACTTTGGCACGATCATGTTAATTCAGTCATACAGAAATTATTTTGTAAAATAGGACTCTTGAGACGTCTAAAAACATTTCTTGACGTTCGCACTCTTAATGTTTTATATAAGGCTCTTATCCAACCGCAATTCGACTATTGCAGTGTAGTTTGGTTTGGTCGCTTCAATGAAGATGTACGTAAATTATGTGTTTTACAAAAGCGATGTGCTAGAATAATATTGCGTGCCAACTACCTTACGTCTTCTGATATAATGTTTCCTATATTAGGATGGGAATCACTTCCAAATCGTGCAATGTATTTCAAATCACTGTTAATGTTTAAATGTCTTAACGATATATCACCACAGTACCTTATCAACAGGTTTTCTTATGTACATGAAAAACATAATGTGAACACCAGACAAGCTGCGTCCAATTTATTGGCTCTACCGCCTTGCACAAATGGTTATGACACTGGGTACTTTAAATCATCTTTTTCATACAGTGGGGTTGAGGTTTGGAATAAACTGAGTAATGATGTAAGAAGTTCTATAAATGTGCAGACTTTCAAGCAAAGGTTCAAGTCTTAAAAAAATTGAGCATGTACTTGTTAATGATGTATTTCTTTCTACTTTGAAAATTGTATATATTTCTGTATTTTAATTTTGTATCTAATAGTTGTATATTTTATATAAATTGCATGTTGAAGATTGTTGCCTTTTAATGTTATGTAAATGTATTGCAGGGCCCCATGTAAGACCAGCTATCGGCTGAATTGGGCTACCCTGGATAAATATGAATAAAATAAAAATAAATAATAAATAATAAATAAAAGATCAGTTACGAAAATCTATCAATTGTGCACAAATTAATTAAATCAGAGTTTTAAGCTTAAATGCAATATCCAGAGTATGCACAATGGGCAGGTGGACTACGGAGTAGTCTACAGCACCTATAAAAGTATATCTGTGATATTTTAATTCTTCTACACGCTCGCTATGAATTGAGCAATGCAGTTTTTGCTAAAGCTCACTACCATTCGTAAGATGTTGTGAACTACCAAATCACAACAGTTTAAAATAGTTAATAACCTTAAGACCGATATTCAACTTCATTATAACCAAAATTAATGATAATGAGTGAAAATAATTGGGTATGTGTCCTTAGCCCTGGGCACCACTGACGAACATTTATATTTTACTTTCACGAAGATTAATTTCGTAAAGGAACAAACCAAAGATTAATGAACCAAACTAGATTCATGTGGGGGTGTGTATGTCGGCGGGGGAGGGGTACAAATCCCGATTACGTTTGTAAAAAATATCGGTCCGAAGAGAACTTGCAATATATTCAGGCTTTTGGGTTGTTCCCTACAACGTACCTGCGATGTCCATTGGATAGCGTACTAGGGCAACGCCATTGTATTTCTTGCTGTACTCTAGGATGGGATCTTCATGAATTCCAGTCTTCGCTTCAAGAAAATAGAACAAGCTCTCACTATCTGTAGTTGGCAGTCCAGTAAGGAGAAGGCATCGCTTGTCCATTTCAGGCGGTGTTTTTTGTACTGCTTGTACAACTTTGAGTTGCCGGCCTTCTAGGTCATGGGATTTCTTCAAAACGGCCTCCACAACTATAAAAATAATAATAATAACTAGTCTATGAACTGACCTTGACCTCGGATGACGATTTATTACTCCTGAAGTTAAATCTCAATCGGTAAATGTGACCTGACCTTTGACCTCAGATGACCTTTGCGGGTGTCAGGGATTGTTTTCCCTGAGTTCCAGCCTGATCGGAGCAACTTTAAATTTGACCTTTGACCTTGGATGACCTTTGCGGTTTATAAGTTTGGTTAGTGTTTCTTGTGGCTAAGTTTGGTCGCAATCGATGCAAGCGTCTGGCATTAGTAGCATTTTTGGTTCTACTAAATAAGATTTCCCGCAAAAGACACTTCTTCGACCTCCTTGACCCCTTTGTGACCCGCACCCCTCAGGGTCATGTGCAATGTACTGACAAGTTTGGTCAAATTCGGTTAGAGCTAGAGCAGGAATGTTGGCATGTTGACAGGAAAGGGCAGAAGAGGAAGCAGAAAACCCCAAGCTAGGTAATAATAATACTAATAATAATAATAATAATAATAATAATAATAATAATAATAATAATAATAATAATAATAATAATAATAATAATAATAATTAAACATGTTCAGCCATGAAAGTCATAATAAATAATACCTTATTTTCAATGGGGTCCTTGAAAAGGGACTAAAATTTAAAAAGGCAGGCACATTGTAACGATGATAATAATCATGATAATAATGATGAAATAACGGAATATTTATTCGAAGTAATAGGAAAACTCTCGTTAGCAAAACCGACAGTATAGTAGTCATTCATAACCTCATTAATAAACGCGATACGTGCGATCCAATCATATTTTATTATTTGTGAAAACGCGAACGCAAATCGAGGTCATTAATATCTCACAATTGACCGCAAAATGCGTAATTGTTCCAATGTCGCACACATTATTGACTTCTGCGTGCGCCGTATTGTGCGCCCAACGAACTGCGCGCGCGCTGGCTGCCGTATTTGGATTGCGCGCTACCATATTTGCACAGATTCTGATACGCACTTTTGTTATTGGTCGTTTTGTTTTAGCCTGATCGATTTTGGGAAAGGGAAGATGTAAAATTGTTTATTTTTACAAACTTTTGAGGACAATTTTGTGTTATTTTGTAAAGTTAAAAGATCAAAGTGACGGTTATGTTATGAATGAGGTTAATAACTTTGCATCGGTAATATGTCGGGCATTGTGAAAAATCTAAACATTTTGCTTTGGACCTCGGAATATCCCTCGGGGCTGCGCCCTCGGGATATTCCTCGGTTCCAAAGGCAAAATGTTTAGATTTTTCACAATGCCTCCAAATAACCGATGCGCAGTTATTAACCTCTAAATAATCATATAGATTGTAACACCTTTAACTACGACGGGTGCGCTTGTTCCAATCTACAACCAGGACTGTACCGGGACCATCGAACCAGAGGTGGCTTAACCGGGACAAATGCGCGGAGCGAGTAAAAAATTGCAATTTCAATGCTAAAATGGGTCAGCATTAGGACACTATTGTGGCTAAAGAAAGTTACACATTACAACTTTTCGTCAATTTTGTCACATATTTTGAGCGGGGTGGGGCTTGCCACCTCGCCTGAGCGGTACGCCTTTTCATTAGCACATACCCTTCATACACAAACATGAACAATGGAACGAAATCTTATATCATCATTCAGTAACAGGGCCTACCTTTTGAATCCGTAAAAGTAATGTTGATTTTCCCTGTTCTTGGGTCCTCTACGAAGCCGCCTTCAGTGATTGTCCCTCCAACTAGCTTAGCTTCTTTTGTAAAATAACGCCTGACGGTCCCTGCGTTCTGGTAGCCTGACACATCAATGCTTGCGTGTTGCTCAGCGATTCCCGTATGTCTGCTTTCACCGTCCAGTACTGTTATTCTTGATGAGTCCGATTGATTTCCCGCGTGATCTGGATGTGTTTCATAGTCGGCCCTTAAAGGAGCAATATTGGAAGGGCGTGTTTCAAAGTCGGCTCTCAATGGTGGAATATTGGAAGGAGTAGCTGTATTCCGTGCTCCTATTTGCATTGAGCATGTTGAGAAGCTCTGTGGAGATAAGCTTACACGTGACATGTCCATCATGGAATCAAAAGGAGTTGCTTCGTCGTCATCGCGTTTATGTTCTTGACCAGTACTTTGCTGTGGCGAATGTACAGAATCCTGATTTGAAATATAAGGATGCGGATCTCCTACATTAGTCGATGTCAACTTCACATCATCAAAACTTGAATACCTTTGGGCACTTTCCGTCTCAGCAGGCCCCAATGGATTAGAGTACACTGGCGGTACATGCTGTTCCAAAGATACCAGTTGCTGCTGTTGAATGCTTGGATATTCAAGTTCCTCACTTGGTTTGTTATCTTGAAACCTTTCCGCCCTCGTTGCTCCTTGAAATAAGAAGAAAACAACTACAATATATTTGAAATAATTCACAAACCGGTAGGCTACGATGATGTAACATGTACGTTTTTTTTCTTTTTTTTTCTATACCGTCAGAAACTGTCATTTTAATATTCTAATTCCTCAAGTATCACGAGATGGGATGGTTTCTGCTATTTTATAATTATAGGAGTTATAACGGAGCACCGAGGTCGTCCTTTGTACTACCTGTGTTATAGCTATAGTCGTGTTCACACGGTCGGACACAAACTATTACCGCTAATAAATCACTTATTACCGGTAATAAGTCACTTATGACCGACAGTGTGTGAACACGACTTACGGCCGATTGATTGCTGGGGGGCCCTAAGCGAAAGCAAGGAATATTAATCCTGGAGGTGACACTAATATTGGCATTAATTCTGACCACAATCATTTATAAATTTAGTTTGGGGCGGCGTCACAAACACGTCACGCGTAGTTTGTAATATGCCCGACATGTCTCGAATCGGCGATTCTTGGCTAAAAAGGATAGAATATAGAATGACGAAGTTTACAACACAATACAAGATAACGTCGATTTTTAAGCGGCTTTAATCACCCAATTGGGCAGTCACAACACCAGTTTGGTGCGCCGGGGACCCAGTCATGACCGACTAAATTCTGACCATCACTTGGCTCGTTGGATTCGTCTATAGAACAGAGGCATATTGTCATACACGATTTCTTTTATGTCTTTCGCATTACAATCAAGCTCAAGTATTAAAACCATATTATAACATTTGTTGAGGAGGACGCCCTCAATATTTTTCAAAATTCTGTTTTTACACGATTATTTTATACTTTATTAAACCAACATACCCTGCAAAAATCAAGACCCTAGGTAGTTTTGTCAAAATCCGAGATTATGAATAAAACACAGGAACCGTCGTTTTATTATTACGATGTAAATATTAATTAATCGAACACATAAGCGATGTTCATAACACACTAAGTACATGGCGTGCGGGACGGTGATCTACACAACAAAGGATCGTAAAGTAACACGACCGAAGGATTGATACGTATTGGTATAGTACTTCTTTGCTTTTCCTTGGTCGTTCAGCTCAAAATCAACAGGGGATATATCTGAGAGTAAAAGCTAACATTTTATGGCAAAGAAATACCAATCTATTTTGTATGAAAATTTTAGAATAATGAGCGAAGTCTGTGTTGTCTGTGTGTCCAGCTATGCGTTTCCTGAAGTGGATAACAAATAAAAACAGCGAGTGGATAAAAACATGAGTACTGGGCAACTTTGGACAGTGTCAAACATGTTTCATCAAGATTTTGGCTACCTGCACAATTTGAAATGCAACGTAATGTCTACTCAGGATTCGTTGCTGCAAATTATTTTTGAACTTAAACTTAGCTTAAACTTGGTGGGTGGAATCCTTGATACGAGCGGAATATGTGCGAGAAACAAAATCGAGGTCATGGTCACATAGGGACTAAATTTAAACTTCGTTCGATTGGGCTTAAACTTGGTGGGAGCATTAACAAAATCAAACCGAGGTCACTCCAGGTCAAAGGTCATATGAGGCCAAATGTGTGCCCAATCGGTCTAATGTTAAGCAATATTATCGGTAAATTCAGAAACCTTGGAAGTGATCTTCAAGATAACCATGATATTAAATTAAGAAACTTGTTGGCTTTGGAATTCAACTCCTCAAAGCCAGCAGAATATCTCTATGAATATTAAGTTTTGCTTTTCCTATTTCTACAATCTCTTTATTCATCTGAAGCCAGATTACCTCCTTTTCTGTGACGTTCTTTTTTACTTTTTTTCGACGTTTTTTGTTTTTCTTGTCTGCAGCTGATGTTTTCCTCTTCCGAGTAGATTGTATCTGTAAAGAGAGGTGAAACAAAATCATACAATATCTTTGAAACTGTATTCTTTGTTCTAGGTTAAAAATAAGAAATTGCGAAAATGAAATTAAGTAAATGCCCACCAAGATGTTAATTAGAGAATTAAAGTATATATTGTTTTGAGATCCAGCTGTGTCTTTATCGCCTGATATAACAAGGGAGATAACATTAGTTTAAGGTGGTACTACACCCTTGATAAATTTGTGACTATTTTTGCATTTTTCTCAAAAAATAATAACACACTGGTAACAAAAGTTATGTATATTATAGGGGCAAGGAATTCAGTTACTACACTGGAATTTCAGTGACTCAAGACAAGTGGTACGTTATTTATGATAAAGAAAGAGGTACAGCTAGAATGTACCTCATTTCTTAACATATATGTGACGTGTCATGTCAAATGGAGACACTTTTGGGCAGGATCGTAAATGGAGAAATAGAAAAAAATCTACAATTTGGGTTTTTTGCGAATTTGTGATGTTATTTATGTTTAAAATATTTCCTGATAGTTTCAAACCGGAATATAAACTGGCATCTTGTATTTTTTGAGACATTTTTGAAGGTAATTCCTACTCTCAACAGTGTCAATAATATTTTTAAAGGCCGATATCTCAATTTTTAATTTTATAATACCATAACTTACGGACTCAATATCTTTGCTTTGGAATGTCCGATTTCTTTGGGGAAAACGGCGTTGTGGAGCAAAATATCTCTATCTTTAAGATATGTAAAAACCTCAAAAGTGTCTCCTTTTGACATGACACGTCACATATAAAGAACCACTTGTCTTGAATCACTAACATTTCAGTGAAGTAATTGGATTTCTTGCCTCTATAATTAATATACATAACTTTTGTTACCAATGTGTAGTTATTTTTTGAGAAAAATGAAAAATTAGTCACAGAATTTATCAGGGGTGTAGTACCACCTCAAGTGGAAATACGAGGTGGCACGCCAAGTTGTTCCACATAAAACTAATGCTATATTCGTGTTACATCATGTGATAGAGACAATACCTTTATTTTATTATTAAACAGATCACCCGTAAAATTGGTCAAGTTGTTTACTTCAGTCTGTTTAATAAATGTAATTTACGTCCACTCTTTGTGACCATTTTATCAA
>NC_092641.1:9846856-9859356 GCF_039555335.1 Amphiura filiformis | reverse complement strand
GAACTTGTAGTTTTAAAATAATTGCAATTATTTGAATTTTGACCATGATTATAGTGGAAAAAGGACTCAAATCCATAATGGCGATTATTGATTACAAGAAATCGATAATTCATATGACCTTGTAAATTAGTACAAGTTATTATCTCATAAACATAACAACTCATACCAAATATGAACTTGAAACTATAACGTGTTCTGGAGTTACGGAATTTATAAATGTTTGATGGCCTATATCTCAAAACTGTTATTATGGTGGTTGAGCTCTTTTTTCACTATGGTCTTCAATTGCACATTTACATTCATGACTATTATTTGGAATCAGCACGCAAAATACATTAAAATGAGTATAATTGGTTCAGTGGTTCTAAAGATAGTTATTGATATTTTGAGAAAACATCTCAAAATGTGTTGAAACTATGGCTAGCATCAGGGTTGGTGCGATTTAAATCAATTAAATCAATTGATTTAAATCACGATTAAATCAATTAAATCAATTGATTAAATCAAATGATTTTTTTAAATCACTGATTTAAATCAACCTTTTCGTTTTTTACAATTTTTGATAAATTTAAGTTAATTTCTTTCATAAATTGACTGTTTTACTTCATTCCTAATGCTTCTGCAACTTTTGGATACAATTAAGATACCTCTATGTCATTTTATCTATTGCTAAAATTCATATTCAAGGTGCAGAATTCTTTTTCCCATTATTTTACCAATTTTTTCTTTGAAATTTTCTCATGTAAAAACATGTTTTGATTTTTTGTAAATACCTGATAGGATTGTGCATATGTCTAGCATTCCGCTGGTTTTTTTGGACTTGATCATGGGTATAGCAGTTCTTGGAATCAAATAAATTAAAAAAATCGATTTAAATCCATAAAATCTGAATTAAATCACATAAATCGATTTTTTTTTTAAATCAAAAAAATCGCTAACCCTGGCTTGCATGCAGAGCATTTAATAATTACCTACCATGTTATCGTTGGGTTGTGAACTTCCTGTCACTTCAAAGGGAATGGTTCGTTTGTCGATTATAATTACGCTTCTAGAACATTCCAAGACCCTCGTAACAGCTGCAACCAAATAAAACAAAGTACCATTAGATTAGATGCAAATGAGATTAATGCCGTAAAAAAAAATTTGAGAGGTAGCTTCATCAACCACACATTACAATCACATCGATATGTATACATGTGTAGGTCTGAAAAAAAAAGTTGTTACAGTAAACTTATCAGGGATTTTCCAAAATTAATAGACATTGCCATCATTGTTCATTAATGCAACAGACTGATATTGACAGGGGATTTTCACCTTGACATAAATAGTCTTGATCATGTTGATAAATGATGTTGCTATTGCTATCATCTGGGTTTCCCCTAGATGTCACAATACACAAACTCTTGCATAATTATAAGGTACATTCCCCTATTTCATGATACATGATTATACAGGGTACATAACAATTGGAGGAGAGCTATGTTTCTCCCTCACCATGCTCACCGCTGTTTGAACCTACAGAAAAGTATGTTATTATTACGATTGTGAAGATTTTCATTCCACCAGGAATCTACACCAACTGTAAATTTGAGATTATAATCTGATCACCAGGACTTACTTTTTATGAGTGGCAATATTTCGTCATAAATTAGAACAATGAGGGCGCTATTTTTAACCATAATTTGCATACTGACAGGTGGTTAAAGACCCGTAAACCGCCCATGCACTAAATGAAAAAAATCATAAATGAGGCGAAGAACATAGGCCAACGGCTATACGTACTAAAAGTCATATTTTAGTCAAAATAATTAGTGCCCTCAGGTTCTACAAAATTAATAAATTTAACTTTACAGGGAAAAACCCGACCGACCCTACTTGTTGTTAAGCATCCTGCATCTTGCATCTTAATCTTATTAAAGGGATGAATTTCTTGGATAAAGGCGTAACAATCATGGTGTGGCCACAATCAATTAAAAGGCTGGATACTGACATCCAACCTCTTAAGGGATCTGGAATGAGCGTTTTGAGCGTTTCGACAGTATTTTTGTGGGACACATCGAATTGCATTCTGAATACGAAGAATGTCTTTCTGATATCAAATAATTCTAATTTTTTGAAATTCATGATATAATACAAATTTTATGACAAATTATTAAAATTTGATATTTTTCACATTTTGATATATAACAGTCCTCGAATTAAATTTAATAAATCTAATGATATATTCTTAAAGTGTATGTAGCTGGGAGGAAAAGCCGACGATCAATTGAAAAATTTGACCTTTCATATTGAAGATATGGATTTTTGACACAAAAGCCCTAATATTTTTTGGTGTTTTGGGAAAAATCCATATCTTCAATACGAAAGGTCAAAATTTTCAATTGATCGTCGGCTTTTCATCCCACCTACATACATTTTAAGTATAAATCATCAGATTTATATATACTTCGAGTACTGTTAAATATCAAAAATATCAATTTTTAATCATTTGCCATAAAATGTGTATTACATTGCGAAAATCAAAAAATCAAAATTATTTGATATCAGAAGGACATTCTTCGTATTCAGAAGGCAATTCGATATGTCTGATGTGCTCTAATGTCCCACAATAAATACTGTCCAACCGTTCATGCCCCACCCCTTAATTCAACCAATATCTGATGGTCATTTCTTCTTTGACTTGTACGCCTTTATCCAAGCAGAGCTGTAGCTCTAGATTGTTACAACTATTTCAATCTACCATTTTTACCATGTAAATTTTATCTATTCTTGGTAATGGAAGAACTATAAAATTAAAGAAAATAACAAACAAATAAATCAAAACATTGATCACGTTGATATCGAGAACGTTTTTGAAATTACATGTATATGATGTTGAAAAAATTTTCTGAATGCATCTTTTGGAAAATGTGTATTTTTTTATCAATGGGGCTTCAACTTAGTCAGTACTGCTGTTTTCTTCGTTTTTTGCCAAATTTGTCATTTCAAAAATACCAAATGACAATTTGAATAACTTATCCTTCACTTTTAAGCAATTTATAAACAATTTTAATTTGTTTTTACACTTGCGCTGGGATCACTGAATGGGTCTTTAATTTCAGCTTACCTTCCTTTCTTTAGTCTCCTTTACTTCATTTGTGAAATCAATACCACCTCCATTGCTTGTTTCAAACTGGAAAGAATATGTTGCAAGGAAGTTTTTGCCCGAGTGTTGTCTATTCACGAGATCAACGTCACACCCTGTTTTCAGGTTTTGAAAATGAATGATCAGCTTATCCTCCAGCCGTTCAAAATCAATACCGTCTAAATGCTGTCCATTTACTGTTACCGTAACAGAATTTGCCATATCGAAAAAAGTTTGTGTGTGTTCTTTGTCCAGAACGATGTTTGTGAATGATTATTGTTGATTATAAATGTATAATGATAACGGGTTTAAGTTGCGACATGGGTTTTCCCACAGGTTTTTCCCGGCAGTATTTTTAGGCCTGAGACGTGTTATCTAGTTATTGTCAAACGCACCAGCATGCACTCAGTACATTACTGACCAGCTTCTATTGTTATGCATAGTCATGCTAAAAGTCGATCGATACATGTTGAAATCAGCACAATTCAGAGATATACCTTTTTGCTGTGTAATTTATTTTCTCAGTCAAATATAAAGCAATATTTTTTTCTTCAGTAATATCAGTTAAAAACACAGTGCTTGGATATACATTTTCAAAAAATCCTGGTGTTAAAATTAGGCATGAAATTATGTCTTTCAGTGTAAGATTTTTTATTTTTACAGGCCTTCGACCGCGACCTTTTTTCGGATTTGTTTTGTTGTTTTGGTTTTTTTGCGTTTCAAACTAATTATAGTTCGCTAAAGGAAGATATTTCCCACCTCTGTGTGTCTCTATATATTATGGTTTTGTCAGAATATCCGTTTTGATATCACCTTTTTTCACTTGCGACTGCCAAAATGGCCAACCAGTAATACATTTTAATATAAGCAGCAAATATAATCGATATTTCTATTGTGGCTTGCAAAATTATCCATCCATATGTACATTCGCGAGTTGATTTTGACAAAATTAGTTGTCGGAATTGAAAAATGGTGCAATCAAAACCGAAAAGCTGACAAAACTATATAGCTTTTATTATGATGTGCTTTACCAGGTTGGGAAATATTTTTCGTTAGCGAATTATGTTTCTATAAAAGCAAAACCGTTCACCCCAAAAAAGCTCGCAGGGCAAGTTAAAGCCTGTGAAAATCGAAAATCTTACACTAGAAGCCTAAATTTCACACCTAAGTTTAACATCAGGGTTTGAAAAAAATATACAGTACTAAGCATTACAGTTTTCTTCTCACATTTACTGAAGAAATAAAAATTGTTGCTTTCAATTTGACCGAGAAAATTTAAACTAATTATGAAGTTCGGCAATTTAGTTCGGACCTCGAACCCACGCCGCGCCGCAACTAGCCGGTATCGTATATCGTGGGTACGGTATACTAGTCCAGCGCGCTAATCCATTCCGGGGGGTGTCTTGGAAAAAAATTTACGGGGATGTGCCACGCAGACTTTCGGATGCTGACTTTCTCTATACCTTCTTTTTGCTGTTTTTGCCACCAATCAGAATACCAATTTTTCACAATAAAACACCCCAAAAGCACCCAAATATGCCTAATTAGGCGCTTTTTAGGGCACTTTCCCGCCCAACGCATTGGTCTCCACTGAAAACCCACCCATCGATATACCAAAATTGCTGAAAAGGTACCCCAAAACTGTGGCACATCCCCGTATACCTTCTACCAGGGAGAACCCCCTCCGGGAATCCATTCGGCCACCTAACTTATTAGTAACTTACTGTCTTGAATTTGAAACATATGGCAACTCCAACATATCGGGTATAGATTTAACAATATCATGACAAGACAGAAAACGTACCATATTTTGGAATTTTATCTGCTTAAAAACTTTATTGTGTTTAGCGCTAAATTGTTGTTAAATTGCGTGTTCTACATGGTATGCTTATTTTTATTGCGCAACACGTGTTTGTATTTCTCTCAAGTACCGGAAGTTGCATTACGAACTGCATCCGAACTCCATTTTGAAGGTGACAGAAGTAGGTGTTGTTGTTTTTTTGGATTGTTCCAGTTTGCACCAAAAATTCGCATAGAACCCTAAATTTATTTACGAAATTAAAAGATAAGATTACAATGACAACGAAACGGTAATCTTTTGAGGGGTTCTATGTAAATTTTACATAAAATTTTATCGTCTTTTACAGCCTTCATTTTCACTAAATTAACCCAAAAATGGCGTATACAAAATAAATAAATAAGTACCCTACCTTCTATACTAAATCAATTGTGAAGTAAGTAGGTATCAAAAATCGTTAAAATAGATGTATAGTTAATATTCATTTATTCCTTTACCTATCTGACATTACAGTTTTTACACAAAAAATATTTATTTGAAAAACCTAACACTCGGCTTTTTCCGAAAAGGAGGTCACTAGAATACCGTGACCAGTGCAATGGCGTAAGCTGCTGTGATATACCCTCATTAACCATTACGTCATCACCAATAATGGCAAAATATAAATGGTATCTATAAGAGTGACGTGCGTTATTCACTAGTCAGTCCGGCGGCAACTTCTGAACTTCGTGACCCTTTTGTTCGATAGAAAGTTATTACGGGTTGTTGAGCACGGTGTTACGTAACACAATGTTGAACATTGGTAAACGTGTTTTATCAAAATTGCTCCAGAAATAGACGATACGGGCGTGTACTGCTTACATTACCAGTTTACTTCGGGTATATTTATAAACGCGCTTTTATAAATACGCATGTGACCAGATGGCCAGTGCCACATTTGCATTACATCATTGAAACTCACTGTCAATCACTGAACATGATGCAGTCATGTCTACCGTAGAATTCACAACGACTTTTGCAGGACTTAAACCCCATTAAAAGCTATTAAACCAAGATAACACTCATTGAAAACAGCTCAACTATGTTACATCAGATCTTCTCTGGTTAAATCCACACACACACATGCTTCTGTTTTACCTGTGCAATGAGCAATGAGCTGGTATTATAGTTTCAGTTGGGTGAACGATTATAAAGCGAACGCAATGTAACAATACTGTGTTGGCCTTTGTTCACGAAATGAGGCAATAGTGTGCATATTGTTAACCACATAACCACAATTGCCTATACTTCTAACATACACTATTTGTAGAGGTTACGCGTCAATGGTAAGAGCACTGTGTATTGTGTATAGGAAAACGGACAGTAACAGCAGTATGAATGGCGACCATTGAGGGAGTGGCTACAGTTGTGACCTTGTTTTGGGTGTTAACACTGGCAAGGAACGTTGGCTGGAGGTTCGATGCTAATTTGCGAGGATAATTGATATCGAAGGAGAAGCAATAGATTACGTAACGCATTGTTTCCTTCATGCCGATTTGGGTTTATGATTATTGAACAACGCCCCATGTACAAACATAACTAATTTTTATTTATTTATTTATTTATTTATTTATTTATTTATTTATTTATTTATTTATTTATTTATTTATTTACTTATTTATTTAGCTATTCATTTATTTATTTGTTTATTTATTTATTTAGTATTTATTTAATTTCAAAAGAATTGGCGTTGAGCGTTTATTTGGATAAATTTTGTGCACTGGGCACAAATCTCATAGCTCTTAGTAAGTCCAATTCGCTGATATCAGTGATGTCTGCATTATCATAGGTGTATAAATAGTACAAAAAAGTTTTAGTAAAAAGTATTAGGTTCTAAATGAAAGGTAGCATACAGTGAAAACTAATATCATTCAGTGAAAAATAATCTAACACAGTATTGCTTTAATTTGAAAGAGACATGTGACATGTACGATTACATTGACTACAACTGCTGCACAAAGTAAATACAAAGTGTCAAAGGTAAGTTATCTAGTGTAATTACATTTATTTACTTACTTATTATTTACTTTTATGTACTTATTATTTTATAAATATAATTTGTTCCCCCTTTCGGCTGGACAAAAATTGTATCGATCATTTCATAGCGAGTGTGCAGAAGAATTCAAATATCACAGATATACTTTTGTAGGTCCTGTGGTTCTTGAGTTATGTTTTAAGGAGAGCTGAAACAACAACACTTTTGTAAAACGTACATAACTCAATAACAACAATAAATCAAGCAAGTTTTCAAGCAAGTATATAATTTGTAGAATGAAATTTGCAAAACACGAAAGTGTTATTTTGCAATAATATGTTGATTTTAGTAATAAAAATTACGGATTAACAGTCTGAGAGTTCTTCATATGTAATGGTAATAGTCCCTGGGGTCAAAACCGATACCCTACCTAGGCATTTTGAAGACTAGTTTTGGAAACCTTTCTCATTGATATTGAAATCAGATGGTGTGCAAAAATGTCGACGTTGGGTTAAACGATGAGGAAACTATTTTCGACAGAAATAGTTGCAAATATCTAGAGCAACGGCTATCTTGTATAAAGGCGTGGAAGTCAAAGAAGAAATGGCCATCAGAGATTGGTTGAATTAAGAGGCCATGTCAGCATCCAGCCTCTTTAAGGGAAGGGACCATTTTTAAGCGATCTACAAAAAGTTATTTGATACGTTCTTTGATTTCTAAAAAAGTAAAAATCGCAGTTTAACAAATAACGGTTAAAATGAAAGCCATTATTGGGGGGCTAATTATTGTATCAATTTGAAAGCCCTGACACCAATATAAACATTTGTTTCGGTGACCCAAGTTCATAGTCACAAACGCTCACGCACTATTTTACAGATGGCCTAGAATTGCATATTTCGGTTTCAGCGATTGCCCGAAAAAAGGTTGTATGTTTTTGAAAAGCGTTTCCGCTTGGAATGTAGATAGTTATTGTTGATATTACTGTTCGCGATTTTTATTTATGCACTCTTTAGCCGACAATTTTCAATGCATTTTACACGATAGAAATGTCGCTTGCATAAATACCGATATATTTAACAGTATCGGTTTTTTAACCAAAATACCTTCCACATTAGTTCCCAAGAATTGGATGAAACCATAGATACCATATCAGACTGCAGGTGACGAATAGATTTGATACTAGAATTAAAAGAATCAGCGTAGGCCCTCTCAAAATTTAGTTTCGAGATATATCGCCTTGAGATAAAAAGTGCAATTTTGGACAGCTTTTTGGCTGTTTTTTATAACAAGGAAATGTTTTACTTACCCCAAACTTCTCACGTAGTCCTTACTCCACGGTTGTTTGATGTATATAGAATTGGCTTCATTATTAACTAAATGCAAACTATAGATGGCGCTATTTATCCTAAATTATATTTCTTTATTTGCAAGGGGTAGGTGATTAATACTGCCATTAAAACACCCGGAATAGGTGAAACAAGCAACAAGGAAATTTTATAAACATATTTTATCAAACAATAAAAGAAATTATTTGTACTAAAAGCTTGAAAGAGTAATTTCCAGTAACTAAATAGCGCCACCAATTTTGTCATTAATAGTTAAATTTTATATCCGAAAAAGCTTTAAAAATGCTATAAAAGTGAATAATTTTGTAAAAAAAAAGGGGAAATTAAAGTTGAGAATGACTCAAAAGCATCTGTATACATTAGCATGATATCATTTTTAGCCGTTTAAGCCTAAAAATTGGTTATACATGATGTTTTTTTTTTTTTTTAATAAATGATCCCATCAAACGACCGTGACTCAATGTCCGTTGCTGTTTGGTATTATTCCAGTAATCCGATTTTAGTTATTTAATTACATTTTAGCACAAGTTTGCACACCGAACGGTGTGCTATATTCCCAAAACTGTTAATGGCGTCAGGCTCGCCTTATTTCAACCAAGTCGTAGATGTGTGACACTAAATTCACGGTTTTTCTATTAGCAATTCAAACCTACGACAGATTTGGTGGTTTGCGATAGGCGATACCATTTTCCACGATTTTATGATATCCAGCTATATAGGCCTAGTATTTCATTTGATTACACTGAACATGGATATGATGAAGCTATATCTCTACAGCCATCATGCACTGATCATTATTTTGCAGACCCGACCTTCCGCATCGGTTCCACATGTAGTAGTCCTAAGCACCACATTAGATTATGTTATCAAGAAATATTTATAAAATATGCAGGGCCGGAATTACCATTGGGTCAGATGCACCAGGGCCCAGGGCCCCCGAAATCTGGGGGCCCAATTTGGCATGTGCATGTTTCTTTTTAGCCCGAATACACCATATTTTGCACCAAATATGCTAACATTTTTTCAGCGCGTCGCGCCCACTGGCCTTTTATAATTATAACAAAATTCACCTTCATTTTGGGCTGAAATTGTCTGAAATCGAAATGTTTCTCGCGCCTCTTGCGCAAATGTCTTAGTAAAACCCATCTTATTGTAGGCCCCTTATTTGTAAACCAAAACTTGGTCACTTGAGTGCACATGCCTTCCACACGGTGAGTTTGGGGGCCTCCGAATTTTGGCCTGGCCCAGGGCCCCAAAAAAGGTAAATCCGGCCCTGAAAATTAAATTCATGTTAGATTTATATAGCGCTATGAATCAACTAGGCGGTTGCAGCCGAACACGGCGCACAGCTATCCGCTGTTAGATTGTAACATCATCCCCAATATTATTCCATTCCCCAAATTCCATTGGGTGAAGTTAGTTTTTGACAACTTATCGCCGATTTTGAAAGCAGGATGAAATCGGAGGTCCCGTATTATGATACAATTTCAAATTTAACCAAATAATTATATAATACAATTGCATACAAAAGGGCCGACATACAGCATGATAAAAGCAAGCACACCAACATGGTACAATGTGACCAAACTAACCGACACAAACACGCGTAATAACCATGAGAGGAAAAAATTAACAGCCCTTGCACTCAGCAAGATAAAGCGTAGGCCTACAATGGAATTTTGAGCGCTATGAATCAGCAAGAGCCGCCTCCTGTGTGAAATCTGCTATAGGAGATTTGATGGTAATATCTAGAGCAACACCTGTGTTGATTCAATTCAATGCCTCTCTTTTCTCTATTGACCTCAAATAAAAGGATTCAAACCATTATAAATAGCGTCCCTGACCTAATGTGACACATATTTAATGAGGCGAAAAGGGATTGGTCTGGAATATGCTTGACTGAACTCAATGCGATCAGTACACTGTCCTATGTCTTATTGTGATGAGGCGGGAGTTTTAAAAACACGGCCCCTGAACATAACATAAAGCCCGAACATATTTCCAGACAAGGAACAATAGCCATTATACAGACAAACTGTCTGGCAATGACGTCACAATAGTCTATAGTATGATCAGAACTAAATAGTCTGTGATCGTCTAGTATAATCAGTACTAAAAGTCCAGAGCGATTTTTCATTTATTTTCTAAAATTAAAAGAACCACTTTTCAGCGAGAATTTGTGTAAGTTGCACAGCTGAAGTTGTGAAAGGGTTGAAAGACTACAATATTACGGCATAAACAAGAATATGTTTGTTTGGTCTTTATTTCTATAGCCACATCCCTTAACTGCGACCGATCTTTTGTTGCCCCATCATGACTGTTGTAACACATTTATCCAAGAAAGCCATCACGTTAGATCAAGATGCAAGATGCTTCAGCGCACTCATTACAGGTACATGTTCACTCTTGTGTTCACATGTATACCATATATACGTGGATAACTCATTTCTCCCCCATAGTGATTTAATTACAGAATAAAAGTAATTGTTTTTAGCCGCTGTCGTACATCTATCTTCTCATATAACTCGAGCAGCATCATTATTTAAAGTAAAACTACGAGGCGAAGTGTCGCGTCGACACTCACGCGCTAAAGTGTGTTATATCGTGTCATATCACACGGCTAAGAACCAATAAGATTGCAGGAACATCATTTTTAAGAAACTGCTGATAAAAAAAAGAAAACCCCATTCGTGTCAAAATGCATTTCCACAAATCATTACAGAATTTTACAGAATGATGGTTGCATGGGTGACTGAGGGATCAGAGACAGAAAGGTAAATGAAAAAATTAAATCAATCAAAACATTAATATCGTCCCAGCAAACACCAAAACATTTTTAAAACGTTTTAAATAAGTTATATGTTGGGTTTTGGTTTACGTAAAAACGTTGTAATAACATTAAAATGTCGGGTTATATAAAGGTCATGAAATCGTTTTAAAACGTTTTGTATGAAAACACACTACAACAATATTTTTAAAATATTTTCGAAATGTCATTGTAAACTATTTTTGCAAACATTTTTGGTCAAATATTTTGTCAACACTTAAATAACATTATGTTCAAATATTTGCACCCAGCAAACACAGAAATGTTCTTAAAATGTTTTTACAAAACGTTTTAATAACATTTAAATGTCGGGTTATATAAAGGTCGTGAAAACATTTTAAAAACGTTATTGTAAATATTTTGGGCAAACATTTTTTTCAAAATATTTTTTCAACCCCAAAATAACATTCTGTTCAGAATGATTTGTACCAAGTTTTCAAAAATGTTTTTGGAATGTTATTAAAATGTTTTATACCCTTTATATAACCCGACATTTAAATGTTTTCTGTAAAACATTTGTGTTTGCTGTGCAGTAAATTACCAACAAATGTTTTTAATGTTATGAAAACGTTTTATACCATTAATGTACCCTTTATATAACCCGACATTTAAACGTTTTCTGACAACCTTTTATAACCTTTTTGCGAATGATGTCGAAAACGTTTTGTGTTTGCTGGGGTGTAATATTTGTACAAACTGCATGGGATGTTGAAAAGTGCAACTTTTTCCGAAAGCAGCATTTTTAGAACTTGTGACACTTTTTGACACAAAATCTTGAAATAAAATATACGGCTTCAATAAAGATTGACTCAAATGAAAAAAGAACGCGTCACGTCTTTTTGTTCCCTTTGTTTGAATATAATTCTCTTTGTACAGACCTCCATCTATTCAACTTTGATTATAGAGGTCGCAGTAGGTCCAATGAATTTTTGTTTAGTTTTCCAAGTGTAAAGATACAGAAGCATACCATTTCTCTTGTCTGACAGCTTTATTGTCTGAACACAGCTATATATAAAAAGCTACTCTTAACATAGTCAATGTTTTTATTCGTGCAATAGAAACAATATTTTCGGAAAACATTAAAGGTTCCATTCAACCTGTCCATATTAATGAAGAGCTTAGTTGCAAAAGCCCTTACATCCACTTTTTGACTTTTTGAGAAAAACAGCTTTTTAAAATTCATTTTGGCTTTGGATAAAGTGTTCATGAATAGAAACTAAACGAATAGGTTTGGTACAATTTTCACGCCATAAATTTGCTCTTGTTCTAGAAACCACCTTTGCAATCAAATTTGAGCTCATATTTTTGCACTACTTTTTTGTAACTTGACTAAATTTCAAAATCAAAATGAAAAATTGAAATATCTCATTTATATATTGAATTATGAATTT
>NC_092641.1:9822385-9846656 GCF_039555335.1 Amphiura filiformis | reverse complement strand
TTTAATTAAATTTTTTTTTTCAAACATATAGTGACCCAAAACAGTTCCTTTTGGTTTTAATAGTCAACGAACATTTAAAGCTACTATCATACATACAAAATTTTTAAAAAACTTATTTTATATTCATTTTAAGTTCAGATTTTCGGAAATTCCCTAAGACTTCCCAAACAGGAAATATACGATATCTCCGGAAGGGAAGGTGGTATGAAAGTCCAACAACAACCAAAATGTGTATTTTTACCCACACTAAAATGCCATGCCAATAACTCAATTTCAGCCAGAGGAGAGGTGGATGTAAGGGCTTTTGCAAATAAGCTCTTCGTTTCATCTCGGGAAAATTCTTACCAATGCATGCTACTCATATCCCAGAGTCAAATGTCAAGTGTACTAGCGCTGTGTGTTTGTGGTATTATATTGCTAAATTAGGGGAACCAATGTTTTTTGGTATACTTAAACCTCAAATAATAAAAACAGAATTGGTTGCATTTTTCAATATGCCCCATATGCTTCCCACGAGGGGTTGAAAGTCATAATGGGGCTAAAACTTCAAAATGGTCCTATCATCGGTATGAATAAAAGGGTTATTGTCATATTGTTTGAGACAAGTTACGATTTTTGCTCTACATCACCTGAACTAAGCATCCTAGTGCAATATGACAGTTGACTATTTTATTCCTAACAATGCGAGGAACAATTGGAGGTATTTTAGAACATATGATAGAACTAATTGTAAATTTTGTCCCCTTTATAACCTTCCTCATGGGGCATCACTCCAGTCTCTCTACTGAAGTACTAATATTAAGCACTGGACAACAATCTTAAAGTGCTATTATTGAGCACATTAGGCGCAAACTAAAATCTTCTTGACGACCAAATTGTGCAAAGTGTTAAGTTTTGGGCTAGAAACATGAATACATCTACTTTTCATTTCGTATTATATACAATATCTAGAATATAACTTGTTTACAAAATAAAGCATGATTTATACACTTTACAGTCTTAAAGCTGTAATATACGATTTCTGTGAAATTGTTCTCATTTCACACAAATTATTAAATACTAGTAATATTGTTGATAACTGTCATTGACAGAACCTTTCTATTAATTCCAAGCCAAACAATTATTGTTTAATTATTATAGGTATGTATATGCCTATTTGCGTACGTCGTCAATTTTCATGGCTTAGGGTATTCGACGTAGAAGTAGTGATGTAACAGAATTGATTACCATAGTAAAACAATTTGGAATGTATCGCCTTGCACTATAAGTAGGCTGCACTCATCGCCTGCCAAGCTTGCTTATGTGTGCAATCATAGATTGAACCCAATACCGCTCTTTTCAAAGACATTAGTCGAACAATTCCAAGTAAAACGTACGCAGACTTACCACGGAATTACGATCAAGGTTTTTATGCTTTTTCTTTGATAATCAATGGTGCGATGCAGGGTTACAACGTACGTCTAGTCCTGGGCAATACATTCAAAAGTTGTTTTGACGTATAGCTATGGTAATTAACCCTGTTACATCACTACTTCTACGGCGAGTAAGCGACGATATCTTTCTTTTGTTGTTTATATTAACAAATGATGCATTTACAGAAATCAAACCTATAATTTGCTAAAAACAATGCACAGACTTGTTACCATTTTTATTAAACGAAACAAATTAATCTGAATCATCTTCATCTATCACTCTCTTGAAGGTGATACGATATTCAGGGTATGCTTGAACATCATTGAACACCACGTACATACTTGGCTCTTCAATATCGTCAACAGCACTGTCATTGTCCAATTCGGGAGTTATCATCCCCTCCTTGCCTTGGCAGTATTTACCGGTGAGTACTTTTGCTCGATACATGTATTGAAGACCAGTACTTCTATCTGGATATGAGTAATTTGTTGAATAATCAGCTTCTGTGGCAAAGTATGTACCATTTCCATACAATGTTCCTTTAAACATGAAAATAGTGATACATTTTTATGTTATAAGTTATTTATTTTGATCTTCCTTTATTGACAGAACGTAGCATTAGATGAGGTAAATAGCCTTATTACAATGTCATTGAAAACCACATTATTATTACTTATTATAAAGTTAGCATGTGATTTTAAATAACACAGCAAATGTTACATGCTAATGTTGTGCTAATTTTGCCAAAATAGAAACCCATATTCAACATATTTAGGCCCTACTTATAATAATTGAATTCAATAATTGATAAGACTCATCAATATTAGTCCCTATTCTTGTTTGCTAGGCTATTATGGTAGGCCTATAGGCCTACACATAATCTCCCACCATAAACAAAGAAGGAATTCTGTCGTCTTTACGAGGTCTTTTTTGCAGGCATGACATGCAGAACGTAGTAATGGTTCACTTCAGTGGCGTATAGCCAATGGGGGGGCTGCTCAGTAGATCCTAGGACGTCGGTACACGACGAGCCTTGGTGGAAAAAAATTGTGTCAACAAGCATGACAATTTTGTATGTACTGATTGTGCAGAGTGAGGAAAGAAAGTATGTTGTCCTAATGCTTAAAATCTTGGATGGCTTCTGCTTTTACCTGTTTACGTTGAAGGGTTGTGATAACTTTTTAGATTCTTGAGCTGGCCAAAAGATTGGGGTCAACAATTTTACAACTCCCATCGGCAAAAACAATTTCCAGCGGTGCATTTAAAGTTTTGCCCCCCCCCCCCCCTTCACCCGGTTCCGAAAACTTGGCTACGCCAGTGATTCACTTTGTCATGTTTGTGCAGTGGTGTAGCCTGGATTTCGGAGCCGGGGAGCACAACTTGTAAATGTACCGACGGAAATATATTTTTTGCCCACGGAAATTGTGAATTGTTGACCCAATGTTTTTAAAAAATGAAGGAAACAAAAATTCACCTACGTCTCCCGTCTACCAACGGCCTTATACTTTGATCAGCTCGTAATCGGCGGAAATTATTAGGCTTTTGCCACTTCGCCGAAAAGTAGACCCACGTTAAGAAGGATATAATTGATTTGCCTGGTCTATATTGTGCGTGTTAAAGAAAGTAGACAAAGTATAGGACTTCAAATAATAATTTGTAATACTTCTGGCGAGATTTCACAAAACAATTCTCCAAATAAAATATATTGATATTAATCTGCCATGTTATAAGGCCCGCCGATTACGAGCTGATCAAACTATACATGAATAGACGGCCATGATGAGCACCCCCCCCCCACCCCGGTCGCGTTATTTCTTTCTGCAACCATAATGGGCCGCAATGCGATAACACATAGTACATACATGTAATTATAGGCCTATGAGGCTAGATATAACACGAGTTTATTACCATTATTATTTCCTCTTACTTAATAAAATAAAAGAAATCGATAGAATTAAAATTCTATAACGGTTTACCTGGGGTTTGAACCCACAACCTATGTATCCATAGTCTAATGCCTACACGACTGTGCTATGATTCGTTGTGCCAGAAAGGTGTTTGTTTATGATACTTATTGATTACGGAATAAACTGCATACACACAATATACTATTACTAGTATATTAGTACGAATAAATACGAATATAATCCTAACCCTAACCCTAATCCCTAACCCTAACCCTTACCCTAACCCTAACCTTAACCCTAAACCCTAACCCTAACCCTAACCCTAACCCTAAACCCTAACCCTAACCCTAACCCTAACCCTAACCCTAACCCCTAATCCTAACCCCTAACCCTAACCATAAGACCCTAACCCTAAGACCCTAACCCTGACAATAATGAACCTTGCCTCGGACTATGCGGTTAGTGATATATTGCGGCCCATTATGGTTGCAGAAAGAAATTAAGCACCCCGGCCGGATGCGCCACTGTGTTTGTGAACAGATTAGGCTAAGACTTGTTCAAGGCCACGTCCGCCAGCCATGGTTTGACCTACGGATTTGACCAAACCTAGGCAGGGAATAATGGCAAATTTAAACAAGAGTAGGTTAAACCAACAGGGACGATTTGATTACTTTCGCAATTGGTTGTACATTAACACCTACCGTTAACTCCGTTGAAACGTCTATTGAAGCCTTTCTTGCTAATGGAGTCCCTATTTTGGGCTGCCGTCCCGTGAAACAAATTTTTCTCCAGTTCCTCAGGTGGTAGCGATCGCTCTAGGGCCATAGAATCTCTCTTCGCCATATATTGTGCATACAATTCTATGTTCTGGATTCGCTCAATCTGATCAAAAATACAAATAAATATAACCATGACAGCATTTTGTTTACTCTGCAATACCAGTGTTGTGATTTGCTATAGGTTAAAGCAGGGAAGGGAGAGTCGCACTTCCCTGGATTGAGAAAACAAAATTATGAGCGTGGTGAAGTTGGCTCGAGATTAGAGATTAGACATTCGCAATTGAATAATTCAATACGTTGAATACAAGTTTTTGAAATTCCTTATTTTGATGAATTTCGATCTATAGGATCTATTGTATAGTTCAAATCTTCTACAGTTTTTTGACACTATTTTTGGACATCCGAAAATTTTGGCCAAAATATTCAAAATTTTGGATCTTCGTTATCTGGCCATATTTCGACCTAAAAACAACTCTTATGTATAGTTTAAGTCTTCTTAATTCTTTTATCACCATTTAAAAAAAAACAAAAATTTGGCAAAAATTTAAAAATTTTGTATCTTCGAAATTTTTGGGCCAAAATTTTTGAAAGTCCAAAAACGGTCTCAAATGACTCCAGTACCCTTGATCGATGCAGAAAAACGATTAGAAGTGTAATATTCAACCTAATAACGAATGTCTAATCTCTAATCTCTAATCTCGAGCCAACTTCACCGTGCTAAAATATTTTTTATGAGCTAAACACTTACTTTAACTATGTGATGTTTTTCCTCCTTACATGTGGCATAGAAGCTGTCTACTACACCACGATTTTCGGGAAGTCCCTTTCGAATTTCTATCGCCCCTTTTCGTATATCAGGATCCCAATGGTTTGGCATTCTTTGAATTGCTTCTGCAAATGTCAAAATGATCATCACAATAGAAAACTGTATTACATGTATAGGCATACTGGCAGCTTATTCTCTGCTTTACAACTTGAACTAGTACGTATAATTATGTACAAACACTTCTAAGAAATGAATACCATTTATTTGGTGTGCTGCAGATGGAAGAACATATTTTCTTTGTTTCTAGTGTATAGATACATTACGGCATTTTCATTATCTAAATCAATATATTATTGAAAAATAATATTTGTTTTAATAATGTTTTGCAAAAGTGCATTCTACAAATCATATACTTTGAAAACTTGCTTGATTTATTGTTGTGAATGAGTTATGTAAGTTTTAAAAAAAGTGTTGTTGTTTCAGCCCACTTTACAACATAACCACAGGACCTACAACGTATATCTGTGATATTTGAATTCTTCTACACACTCGCTATGAAATGATCAATGCAATTGTTGCCAAAGCTCACTAACATTCGCAAGATGCCGTGAACTACCAAATCGCAATAGTTTAAAATAGTTGCTAACCTAAATACTTTGAATGCTCAGTAATAAAGAACTAGAATACAACTTGTTTTATAGAACTGAACTTTTGAAAACTGCATGGACAGCACGCATGGACTAATAGGGTTGGGCACTTCAAGTTGTCAGTGGATATGTTGCCTACTTTTGTTGTTTATTTCAACGGATTCAGCAACATCCGTAAATAATGTAATAAGGATAATATATATAATTCTTACATCAATCATCCCTCACGTTTACCTTGTAGTGGTTCAGATCTGCGCACTTGAAATGTGCCCCTCTTCGATGATTCCACCATCCTTATAAAATCAATACGCATTACTCCATCTTCTAATTCAATGTCAACTGAACTCTTTCCCTCTTTGTGTGCCGTTTCAATTTGAGCATTGATTTCAATATCATAAGGTTGATAATTAACTTCATTGTGAAATTTCCATTGGACTGCTTTACTGAGTAATTCGTTTTCCTTGCGTTGCGCTTCTCTATGGCTCTCCTCCTTCTGGAATTGCCCGAGTAACCTAAATATTTCTGCCTTTGTTTGAAACACGTTGTCTGTTCTTCCGCGAATAATGAGTCGACTAGATTTCATGTTTTCTCGAACCATAAATTGAACGGACGTCTGAAACGGGAAGAAACAGTAAACCTTATATATATGCGGGTGTATGAAAATAAAATGTACAGTTTGAAATTTGCCACTAGATTAAGGGATCTAAAATGAGCGTTTATTGTGTTTCGACAGTATTTTTTGTGGGACATGAGAGCACCTCAGACCTATCGAATTGCATTCTGTATACGAAGCATGTCTTTCTGATATCAAATAATTTTCATTTTTTTGAAATTCACGATATAATACAAATTTTATGACAAATTATTAAAATTTGATATTTTTCAAATTTTGATATATAACAGTCCTCGAAGTAAATTATATAAATCTAATGACATATTCTTAAAGTGTATGCAGCAGGGAGGAAAAGCCGACGGTCAGTTGAAAATTTTGACCTTTCATATTGAAGATATGGATTTTTTTCCAAAAAGACCTAATTTTTTTGGTGTTTTGGGGAAAAAATCCATATCTTCAATACGAAAGGTCAAAATTTTTCAATTGATCGTCGGCTTTTCATCCCACCTACATACACTTTTAGTATAAATCATCAGATTTATAAAGTTTACTTCAAGTACTGTTAAATATCAAAAATATCAATTTTTAATGATTTGCCATAAAATGTGTATTAAATTGCGAATTTCAAAAAATCAAAATTATTTGATATCAGAATGACATTCTTCGTATTCAGAATGCAATTCGATATGTCTGATGTGCTCTAATGTCCCAAAATAAATACTGTCCAAACGTTCATACCCCAGCCCTTAAGGAGTATGGGGTATTTGGTCAAAATGCTATAGTTGACAGCTGAATCAACATCTTGTCTTGTAAAATCACTGGCGTGTGACCATTAATATGGACTCAATAGAACAATAAACACTGCAGTGCGTCGGTTGGTATAACATACGAGGGTGGGTCAGTATGTAATGAGAGTTGACCTTTGACCCCATATATTGCATATTTGGATGGCATTTCTTCATGATCCCAGACTGTACCTTTGTCTTTCAAACAATATTTGTGTAAATTATATCATAATATTATATTTGATTACGTAATCAAGTGTACCAGCCTTTGACTCCAGATCCGTCATGTTCTCAGTGCTGTTTGAGACAACTTGTGTCACTATTCTTCTGTACGGGTGCGAGTCACCAAGGACATGGAAAACAAGATCAATGCCTTAGCAACATATTGCTACAGAGTCATATTAAACATCAAGCGTGTGGATCGGATCCCAAATGAAACCATCTACAATCTGACCAACACCACTCCACTGGTTGCCAGAGTCAAGATTCATCAACTCAAATTTCTCGGCCATATACTGCCTCTTGAAGATGGCGAGCCTGTGAATAGATCGCCCTGCACTACAACGTTTACGCGGTACCGTATGCATTGAACTATAGATGTCAAGGAAAATGCTAAAGATTAGTATCTTTGAAAAGAGTAGTATTGTATGAAGCTTGAAGTGCAGGGCGATCTATTTACAAATTTTATTCATCTAATTGCTATGGTAGTTAGTCCGATTATTACATGACTTCGACGGCGAATATGCAATCTCATAATATCGTTCGCATGCATCGAGCTGGATTGATTGTTCTGGCTAAGTAGCCGCTTACAAAAACGGCAAGGCAGTGAGCGCCCAAACCAGATCTTTGGGACTACGCCACTGGGTATAGACGAATCCAACGAGCCAAGTGATGGTCAGAATTTAGTCGGCCATGACTGGGTCCCCGGCGCACCAAACTGGTGTTGTGACTGCCCAATTGGGTGGATTAAAGCCGCTTAAAATCGATGTTATGTTGTATTGTGTTGTACACTTTCATGATTCTGCTGTCTACGTCACGTGTAACACGGGTGATGAAATGCAGATTAAAATCCCCGCCAAGGACGCATCATTTCACATTTTAGGTGGGATATACCCGACGGGGACCCAGCTATGGCTGCCATTGAGGTGTAGGAATGCATAAAAAACCGGTTAGCTAATCCGAAGCATAAAAAGGGTTTGCTAGGGTATGGTTTGGGGTTAGGATATGGGATAGGGTTAGAGTTAGGTTACTGGCACTGGAACTTTTTGGGACTACTTATGATAACTGACTAGCAGATGAAGTCCGTAAACGCTCACGGATATTAGGAAAAAGTATATTTTTACCTACGTGTAACGTAACGTTCTCGAGATATAAGCTCATAGCTAAATGTACAATTTCAAGTAAATTTAAAAAATGCCAGACATGCATAGGTGGACATTTTTATGTTCGCAAAGAGATACTTGCTAAAATGTTATATAAGTCACCTGACCATGCTAACTGTTTCATACCTCATTTCGAATTGCTGCGCTTTTGATCTCTTCTCTTTTTTTGCGTGTCAGCTCCCCATAACTTCCTCTGTCATATGGAATCTCCTATATTTGTGACATTAAACATAAATGTAAGAAAATACGAGCAAAGTTCAAAATTATATATTCTTGCTTTTAGCAATTTCTTTACAATGCAGTAAGGTAGAACTTGTAGCTAATTTATTTAGACGAGGTATTGTCAGTAGAAGCAGCCAAAAATCGATTTGCATTGCCTAAATCAATATATTATTGAAAAATAACACTTTCATGTTTTGCAAAAGTTCATTGTTAAATCATATACTTTGAAAACTTGCTTGATTGATTGTTATGTACGTTTTACAAAAGCGTTGTTTCAGCATTCATTACAACATAACTCAAGAACCACAGGTCCTACAAAAGCATATGTGATATTTGAATTCTTCTACACATTCGCTATGAAATGATCAATGCAATTTTTGCCAAAGCTCACTACCATTCACAAGATGCTGTGAACTACCAAATCACAACAGTTTAAAATAGTTGATAACCTTGAGAAATTACAGATTCGTGTAAAATGCCTTATTTTGTCTTTAATACCCGTCTTTTGGCTTCGTCACTAGCAGGCTATGTTAGCACATCTATGACGCTAACAAAGGTTTACAAAATCTGAATTTTGATGGTTGTTACGATTCTGCGTATAAGCAAATCACTGAATATGCCTTTAAAATAATAATTTTTGTGCAAAAAGTTGACAATAACGTTTTAAAAACGTGCTCATGATCTTTATATATCCCGAAATTTAAATGTATATTAAAACGATTTGAATAAACGGTTTAAGAAATATTTGTGTTTGCTGGGTCATAACTAACCTGTTGGGTAAACTTAGAGTTGATATATTTGTCAATAGCAGATACCACCGCAGTTATAACCTGATCATCTCCAGCTATTATGTGAAATATTATCGTGTCTTGTGCTTCTTTTGCTTCCTCTGCAGGATCAACTGAACTTTCGCTACCGCTGGGAGAAAAGTAATTCTTTATCATGCCAGGAGTCTTCATAACTGTCTCAACTCCACTCTTCAGTTGTCTCACTAGATTATAGATAAAAGAAATAATCTGAAATATAATTATTGATTATATTAACCTGACGATTGAATTAGCGACCTCGGATGGCTTTCAATACCGCAAGTGCATATTAAAGACCGATCATTATTTTTTTACACCGGGGGAATTAGTAGAGGAACATGGATCTAAAAGGAAGGAGGAACAAGATTTTCTGATAAACAAAGGGAACTTGAACGTGAAATTTTAAATGATACTTTTAAAATGAGATGACAAGGCAAGACCAACGCCATTCTGCGTGTCCTTCTCTGACCAATCTCTGAAATAGAGTATGGAGATAAAACCAGTGGCGTAGATTTCTTTTTGACATTTGGGTGATGGGGTTGGAAACATTTCTTGAAGTATAGTAAATCCAGCACTTTTTGGCATCAGAATAAGTTTACTGTAGCCTACAAATGCGCGCGAAAATATTTGCCTTTTTGAAGCTAAATTGATGAAATACTCGTATAGTGCAAAACTGCTACAGATACTGATTTTGTATTTGGGTGATTTTGATTTGATTTTATGTCTTTATTTAATTTTACTTACGTTTCCGTTGTTGCCAACCTAAATTGAAGCTTTCTCCTTCTTGAGCTCGCATAACAGATTTGTAGTCTCGTAGCATCGAAGAGTCGAAAATGATGATCTTTACCAACAATAGACTTTTCGGGTCGGAAACAGCAAATGTGCCCAATGCCTTGAAAAGGGCTCTTGCTGCATCTTTAGGTGATCCAAACTCCGATTCCCCTTAACAAAAACAAAAAACACAGCACCTTTACTTCTTGAAATGTTATTATCGATCGCTCTTTCTCTTCCCCCCCCCCCTCTCTCTCCCACCCCATCTCTCCCTCTCTCCAACATTAAAGTTGTTCCTTTTTATTGTGTTTAGGCCTACACACTACAGGCATGTAACTTTATTTCTAATGTAAGACTATTAAAAAGTACATGCTGCAGAATTGTAAAAGTACTGTGCACTGATGCATGGGTAAAGCACAAAAATTGTTACTGTGATGCAGCTTTTGATCCAATTTAATTTCGTTTCAAGACGGCGGGAAAATGTCATTAAATAGCCCTTTGTTGCACTAAACAAAATGGCACTTTTGCTCAGGAAGTCTGATTTTGTAATCCATGTAATCTAAATACAAATTTCAATGCAGATGGCCCTTTGTTTCCAGAATATTCCCAATGTTCTCAGGAAAATTCCAATATCGCCAAAAATGAAGGTAGCCATTTTATTTGTTGCACTAAACCCTCGATTTCTTTCTATGCTTTCTAATGTGTCTGCCTTTCTAAAACCTTATCTATAGTATGTCTACTTATGGTGTACTTTACCAGTTCCAATGGCGGGAAAAGCGATAGAGGTCATGTGTCGTTCTTCTGTCATCTCCAAGGTCTTTTGTATTCGATCTTTCAAAATTGTCACGTCATCTCTGTCACGGTCCATCATGATGTGAGCAATGTGCTTAGAATGTCTCAGATTTCCAGCCGATGTCATAGCTACACGTTCTCTCATAGCGCCCCGATCTACGTAAAATAAATGAATACCGTAAAACCTCGTCTACAAGCATATAATAGTGTTTTGAATAATAGCTTA
Organism: Amphiura filiformis; assembly: GCF_039555335.1. Lineage (NCBI taxonomy): Eukaryota > Metazoa > Echinodermata > Ophiuroidea > Amphilepidida > Amphiuridae > Amphiura > Amphiura filiformis. Next base: position 9,835,547 of record NC_092641.1, on the reverse strand, counting down.
ATTAATACGAAATATGCGTAAATATACCAATACAATAGATGGTCTTACAATAATACTTGTTTGTATAAGCTTGGATCTGCAATTTATTTGATCAAACTCCATAATAGCGTCTGGAATAATCTAGCTTTCATCAGAAGCACTCTATATGCTTATGGACGAGGTTTTAAGGTACATAAACAGTGTAGTATCGATACCACAATTAACTGCATGTCTACATGTGCAGAGATTATGCAGGAGTTTATGTTACTTATTGAGGATGCAGCAGAAGTCCCATAAGGCCAAAAAAAATAATTGTTTGTTTTTCCACCACAGCTTTGAAAGTGGACGGTTTTTTTTATTTGACATATTCCTGGACCTAGCTAGAGCTAAATGCTACAATCATTCATGGTGACTTTAAAAAACCAATATTTTGTTTCTTTAATATGCAATTAAAATTATAATTTGTGTTCATGTCATAGTCTTTTAATGATTTCAAATCCAATGTATTTTGAAGCCACCAAAAATAATAAACTATCATGACTATGACATGAACACAAGTTTGACACAAAATGTTTTTTGGGGCCTTTTTTTACATTCATCCATGAAAGATCTTAGTATTTAGCTCTAGCTAGGTCCAGAGATACTCCAAATCTGAAAAAAAAATTGAATTTTACTTATTTTTATTCAAAATAAAATAGAAAAAAAAATATTGGTCAGGCCTTCATCTGAGGAGCGGGCGGCGGAGGACAAACAAACAACTTTTTTTGGCCTAATTTAGGGCACAGCGGTCGCTTTCATGTTTTTTTCAACAATGTTCAACGGCAATTGATCAAAATCACTTCTAATCAGGACATGTGTGTAGCACAAAGGAGTATCCTCTTTTTATGACATGTTTCAGTCGATATCCACAAAAAAGCATATTCCCAAAATTTCAGTTGATTCCGCGCTGATTTTGCGTTTGCGAGTTATGCGTGTATTGTGTGTATTACACTACTCCATAGACAACGCGCTGTATTCAAATTTCACGAGATCTTTGCGAAACGAATTAATCTGCAAGGATTTTTTGTACATAAACATTATGTAGCCAGAGGTTTCCAGTGATATGAAAACTTTTTTTGAAAAAAGTGGGGGGATGATGCTGTAGATCACGAAATACCCTTTTAAGGCATATTCAAACACTCTCATAAGAATTCATCTACAGATTACATTTACAATTTCGCTATTTAAGGGGACACTTCGTGATCCGCAACCTCATCCCCCCAGCTTACTCCAAAATGTTGAGATTTTTATACTTTCAGAAACCTAGGACCACATGTTTGTGTGCATAAATTCGAAGTGAAAAAAAAAGCTAGAGTATTGAGCAAAATAATACTGCGAATTTTGACACTAATAGGTAAATTTTCACAGGAAAATTTTCTGGACACGTGACCAATGCGTATCAATGTGAGTGTAACCTCGAGCCTGATCCCTGACCCCCGGTGGTGACCTCGCTATTCAAGTCTTAGTAATTTGGAATTGGAATATAATTCTTGGCCGCAATTTTGATAGAAATTTGTGCATTGTAAATTAATTGAATATTATGTAATCTAAATTTTTTCACAATATCATCAAAACGTAATTTCAAAAATATCTACCTACGGAAAAAAAAATATTTATCTACGGAAACTCTGACCATAATATTATTAATTTGCGACATGTAACTTATTTTGCATCAAAGGATGAATTCTTTCTATTCAATTTCCCACTGTGCTCGGGGTCACATTCCATAATGCTAATATGTCTGCGCCCATGGGTGTCACGTGTCCAGAAAATTTTCCCGTGAAACTTTACTTATTAATTTTCTGTTCTTGCTCTGCGATTTGAAATTATAAAAGGCTACTAACCACTGGAGATTTCTTCACATTCACCTCGTACAGTTTCTCCCGCACGCCTGATGATTGCTCTGGAGAGTGGCCCTGTAGACAAGATGAAATAAAGATAAGTTATTATTATTATTATTAATAATAATATTATTATTATTAATATTATTATTATTATTAGTATTATTATTATTATTATTATTATTATTATTATTATTATTATTATTATTATTATTATTATTATTATTATTATCATTGTTGTTGTTGTTGTTACTACTACTAGTAGCAGTAGTAGTAGTAGTAGTAGTAGTAGTAGTAGTAGTAGTAGTAGTAGTAGTAGTAGTAGTAGTAGTGTTTTTTTTAAACTTGTATGAAAAAACACTACAACAACATGTTTAACAATAAATGTTGTCAAAGTGTTATCCAAAAAACATTTTTTTTTGCAAAACATTTTGTCAAAACTTAGGCCTAATAACATTATGTTTGAATGTCTTGCATCATGTTTTCAAAAAAAATTTCTGAATGTTATTAAAACGTCAAACCCTTTATTTAACGTGACCTCGCTATTCAAGTCTTAGTAATTTGGAATTGGAATATAATTCTTGGCCGCAATTTTGATAGAAATTTGTGCATTGTAAATTAATTGAATATTATGTAATCTTAATTTTTTCACAATATCATCAAAACGTAATTTCAAAAATATCTACCTACGGAAAAAAATATTTATCTACGGAAACTCTGACCATAATATTATTAATTTGCGACATGTAACTTATTTTGCATCAAAGGATGAATTCTTTCTATTCAAATACATTGGAAGACCACCCACTGTGCTCGGGGTCACATTCCATAATGCTAATATGTCTGCGCCCATGGGTGTCACGTGTCCAGAAAATTCAAACCCTTTATTTAACGCGATATTTAAACGTTATCTGTAAAACGTTTTGTGTTTGCTGCACTTTTTGCGGAGTATATTGCTATAGGCTCCTACAATGTGAGTGGAACATGCTTTCTTACCTTCAAGATCAAATTCTTCATTCGTGCTATTAACTATAACATCCGTGTTGGCTGTTAGAATATCCCCGTCATTTAGCTCAACCACGATCTGCCCAATACGCATTCGGTAGGTATCATCCTCGTCATCTTGCCCAAATCCTGTGTAAGTCCTCTCTGTAGGGTCACCTGAAAAGTTGCATTTGTATGTAAGCATAGACTATTCGAACTAAAAAGAACTCATTGACATTACCAATGCTCGTTTTACGTTCACAATACCAGGGTGTATCAAAATTATGTAAACAGTTTGACAAATGACACTAGATTAAAAAGTATGAAAGAGATAGGTCAAAATGCTCTAGTTGATAGTGAATCAACATCTTGTCCTCTCACAACTGGCGTGTGCCCATTAGTAAGGACTTAGTGGCTATTTTTGTGAGCGGAATAAAAATGCAGTTGTGCAAAATCAATGTAAATTAAAGCAACATGAAAAACCCCGTTTCACTACTTTTTTTATAGTATACAATGGTATACGAAAGTCTTAGTCTTTCACATGGCCATCCGGGCATGACCACCATTCCAGATTTCAGACCTCCTCAACATGCTCAACATGGCATTCACGCCACGTCTTATGAGAAGTCTGTCCTGTCTGAGGATGTCAATTGTGCAATTATGAGTCTACGGAGTCTGCATGGGGACTTGTGAAAACCTTTGATTTCAGATAGCCCCACAAGACGAAATACAGAGGTGTACAATCAGGCGATTTTAAGTGCAATTCCACTTGGTAATTCAAAGCAATTGCAGGATTGCCAAACAATTCTGCAAGGCGTTCTGTCAATTATTCTAAGTAAAGGGGTGAAACATGCGCTTTTCATGTTATTTTAATTTCACCAAATACTTTTTGATACTGTGTGTATTCACACACATTTTTCCCACAAAGCCTTTTCTAGTAGATTTCTCCCTTGGCGCCAAAATACGGACTCGATCGGTCCAGTTTTTCCGTTTAAGGGCCCTTATACAATAATTTTGCTGTAGGCCTATGCATGTAAAATCAACAAAAGTGTTTTTTTTTTTTTTTTTTTGTATCAAGGTTTAGGTAATTTTTAGGGTTATTTCCCACCGTCCGACCATACTTGAAAAACACTTGGCGTAGAACATAGTGCCTTTTTCGGTCGCCGACACTAGAAAAATAATAGGTCGAGGCTATTGTTCAACATTTTAAGCGGTAATGTACTTAGAGGTTAATGACTGCGCATCAGTTGTTTTGAGGGTATTGTGAAATATCTAAACATTGTGCTTTGGAACCGAGGAATATCCCGATATTCCGAGGTCCAAAGCACAATGTTTAGATATTTCAAAATACCCGAAAAATAACTGATGCAAAGTCATTAACCTCATTCATAACCGTCACTTTTTCACTTTTTAAATTCAATTTACGTCACATTTTCTTCTTTTAATATGAAAACAGAACACAATTTTAACTTTATCTGCCGTTTTCCCTGTAAAAAATCGAATAGCCCATTAAGGAAATACCGCTAGCGGCCAATCACACTAGCACGCAATCATGCGATGTCCAAATACGGCGGTCAGCGTCCGCGTAAATTGTTCGAACGCGTAACACGTCACATAACGCGGTCATTGTAGAGCGTACTTTTAGCTACGTCACGAGACGCGGTCATTATACTTTTTCAATGACCTGCATTTGCGTCCGCGTATTTCAAAGTAATTATCTGTGATTGGATCGCACTTGCTGCGTATATTAATGAGGTTATGAATAGCTAATAACGACGATAAATGCTTACTTGGTATTGATGGTGGTGTATATCCACTTGCCCCAGCTGGTGTTGTTTGTGGGGTCGTTTGTAATCCACGTTGTACAAGAATCTGCATTACGTCTTTGAAAGTCTGGAAATATCAAGCGATGTCATTTACTATATATGTAAGAGAGAATCTAAAACACAAAAATTAACATGCGTCTATCTCTCTCCCGCCCCTCTTTCTTTACTCAAAACTCTCTCGCTTCCTCTTCCCTCTCTCTCTCCCTCTCTCTCTCTCTCTCTCGTTTTCTCTGCGAAGGTATATTTTTCGACGTGATAAAGTTGCAGTTCTTCTCGTTTTAATAATTGACCTTATCTTAAGAACCATAAGAGCTATGGATCTATAGATTATTGGCTTCCTTGACTCTTTTCTATGTTAAGAATCACACTGCATTTTTTAAAATCAAAATTGCTAAAACAGGAAAAATATGTCATGCAACTTGCCTTAAATATATTTAAATATTCATACCTCAATTCATATCATGAGAATATTTTTTCACGCGACATCGAAATTATCCTAATTTTGATTCACTCACATCCAGAGATACCAAAATATGTACAAATTTTCCATTATATAGCGTTACTATTTTATTTTGTCTTCATACGATCTCGCGAAATAAGGCTAAATCAAACTTTGTATTTCATCTGTTTTTTGTTCAATGTTAGAAACTTACAAGCAATATTGTAGGACAAGGAGATATGATCCCTTTCAATTTTGTCCAGAAATAATGATGTAAGATCCCGTGAAAAATAAAATAGCTTTTGGTTAGTTACAAGCTATCAAAGACAATACCTTGATAATTTTCCTGTCTTTTGGATACTGGATAAATCGTATGTCTTGCAAAGGTCCTCGTGGATTATCTTTGCTAAACAGTATGGCTGCTTCGTACATCATTCGTGCTACATCTTTTGGTGGATAATCTAAATTTCCCGTCCCGATGGCTGGTACTGCAACAGATTTCATGCCTTTGTTGTCAATATCTTCAAAGATGTCTTTCACGGCATTTACAAACTCCTGTATCAAAACATTAAGTCGTCCGTTAAATACAAAACTTTTGTTACCCGACAGTTGGGATCCGGCCTTCCAAAAAGCCTTTAAAATGCCTTTTAGGTCTTCTATGAGACTCACTGTCATGACGGTGGAGTTGGAGTTGGTGTGACATTAATGACATTGATATCAGACTGAGCATGAGGCTATATAAATTAGATCAAACCCAACCACTCCGGGCAAAGCCCCTCTGACACCTACCCGTGTAATGTTCATAATAAGTACCTATTTTTTTCACTTTTTACCTTTTCATTAGCGTCTTTAATGGATTCATCGTACGATGGACAAACGAGATGGTAAACTGTTCGGCATTGTAATTTTGCTGGACCTGTTGTGATGAAACTCCAGTTGTCCACATTTCCACCTTGTAGTTTTCTATCGCATTCTTGTTGAAGGTCTTTACCTGCTACAGCTAATATAGCTTTGGACACACCACCCTGTTGAAGGTCGAGTTTACTTCCAGCGGTATTCACTATGACATCAACCTGTATTTGATTAAAGGGAGTTGAGAGCAAGATCTGAGTTGCTGATGAAGCTGGAGGGTGAGGGTACCCGGGCCAAAGCTAAACCTACCTCTGCCCGTCACAAGTCGGGACTGCTAGCTGCAGAGGTTGGTACTATAAACATGGAAGAAGTAAGAATTTATTACAACTTAAAATGAAGATGTCAAATCATAACAAGCCCTAAATGACCATAGTTGACCTCAAGTAGCACATACCCATGGTATCATAGGAATATAATATATAGGGTTCAAAAGAAATAAAAAATAACTCACCTCCACCCTAAAATTACAACAAAACATTTCTTTGCATAACTTGACATAAATTTGGTTGATTTCAAAAAAGCTGTGTATAGAAGAATCGGTTTGTTACCCTGCCAAAGTTGTCCATTTCCAAAAACAATTTCTTTGGTCAAAAATAATCATATTTTCCAAAAACGATACTTTTCAACTTCCCATACATTTAATGTACAAAACGTTCTGATTGATTTTATTGGTTTCCGTTTCTTCCCCCCCCCCCCAAAAAAAAAACAACCTTACAGGATCATACATGGGGCAAAAGCTAAATATGCTCTCAAAATACTGCTTGGCAGACAACAGCTTCGAGTTTATCATACTCAATACTCAATTTAACAAAAATAAACTGGTTGGTTTGAACGCGATTTCAAATTTCCAAATCAACAAAACGTAGGTGGTGATGGTGGTATTTTTTTCTCTTCTCCTCTCCTCTCCTCTCCTCTCCTCCTTTCTTTTTTTTTTCTTCTTCTTCTTTTTTTTTTTTTTTTCTTTCTTTCTTTTCTTTCTTTCTTTCTTTCTTTCTTTCTTTCTTTCTTTCTTTCTTTCTTTCTTTCTTTCTTTCTTTCTTTCTTTCTTTCTTTCTTTCTTTCTTTCTTTCTTTCTTTCTTTCTTTCTTTCTTTTTCTTTCTTTCTTTCTTTCTTTCTTTCTTTCTTGGATTTTTTCGCAGGATTGTAGAAAACTCATCAATTTCGCCAGAAGAAGAAGACAAAAAAAATTGCGTTCGATAATCATGCTTACCTTCTCTTTGGCTAAATTTGCTTTCTTCAGTTGAATGGTCTTACCCTCTGCTGTTCTTATTTTACCACTATCAGCGGTTGCAGCTACCAGTATAGGTGCCGGTGTTCTCACGGTTCTTGCTTCTAAGTATACCAACAGATATTTTACATTATTGGTGAACTACAACTTCCTGCAATCAACTTGGCAACGTTTACAGGAATAAGAAAACACTCAAATATCTCTGAAACATTATGCAAAACACTATCTAGTTGCAACTTAAGTCGTTGATAATACACACTTAAAAATACAAATACAAATATGCACCGACTAAAAATAAATTGACCCCGTTTAATTGCAAACAACCACTTTTGGGGTTCTTTTTGGCCCCGTACGTGGTCAAATTTGTGACCCCTCGGCACAACTGAGCCCTGAAGTCGCCAATCATCATTTTTGAGATATTCAACCAAAATATTCTCCTTGAAATTAGCTTTAAAATGATGTATACGAGGGGGTATCAAAAAGTTTTAGAAATCGCCCAGAAGTGAAAGAGCTATATCAATGAAATTTTGTCAGTGCAATTACTGGTCCTTATATACATTATGGTCCAAAAATGGTCTCATAAGTATGTTTACTTTTTTACAGGAGCTAGATGTCACTACCTGTTTATGTAACCGCATAACCAGCAAATTGGAGAAAATTAAGGCATGCAGCATGATTAAGTTCCATTTTAAGGGTTACAGTGATCAGAAAATCTGTGATGAAATAAAAATTCCTTTTCCAAAAAGCGACAGTGACATATCACAATCACCACCGAAGATAACTTTCATTTCATCATCAATTTTCTAGGCACTGCAACCATTCAAAAGCAGGATCTTAATAATGCTGCTTGCCTCAATTTTCTCAATATTGCAGTTTATGCGCAGTAACTGGGGCAGCGGGTTATTGGCATCTGGTGCCACCTGTAAAAAAAGTAAACATACCTATGAGACCATTTTTTGACCATAATGTACATAAGGACCAGTGATTGCACTGACAAAATTTCATTGATATAGCTCTTTCACTTCTGGGCGATTTCTAAAACTTTTGATACCCCCTCGTATCATGTCTATATTACTTGACATTTAAGTAGTGAAAAATCAATAAAACAGTCAATAAATCCTTTGTTTCCTATTGTTTATTTTTAAGTTCGATGGAGCATATCTCAATAGTGGCACTGGCGACATCCGGGCTCAGTTGTGCCGAGGGGTCACATTTGATTACAAAAGTGGTTGTTTGCAATGAAACAGGGTCAAATAAAATTTTTTTAGTCGGTTTATTTTTAAGAGTGTAGTTTAATCAAATTAATTTTTTCCTGGTATTTAAACTGCTAATATTTCTTCATTTAATCTACTTATTATTGTTTATTTAGTCATGAACGTATGAACGTTTGGACAATATTTATTGTAGGATATTAGGGCACATGAAACATATCGAATTGCATTCTGAATACGAAGATTGTCCTCCTGATATCAAATAATTTTGATTTTGTGAAATTCGCAATATAATACAAATTTTATGGCAAATGATTAAAAATTGATATTTTTGATATATAACAGTACTCGAAGTAAACTTTATAAATCTGATGGTTTATACTTAAAGTGTATGTAGGTGGGATGAAAAGTCGACGATCATATCTTCAATATGAAAGGTGGAAATTTTCAATTGATCGACGGCTTTTCCTCCTAGCTACATACACTTTAAGAATGTATCATTAGATTTATAAAATTTACTTCGAGGCCTGTTATAATATAAAAATGTGCAAAATATCAAATTTTAATAATTTGACATAAAATTTGTATTATATCGTGAATTTCATAAAATGAAAATTATTTGATATTAGAAGGACATTCTTCGTATTCGGAATGCAATTCGATTTGTCTGATGTGCTCTCATGTCCCACAAAAAATACTGTCGAAACGCTCAAAACGCTCATTCCAGATCCCTTAAGGCGCTAATTGAAATTTAAGTTAAAATTGTTGTTTTGTACCTGTTTTATAAGTTTTTAATCTTTACCACCTGTAAACGTGCAAATTAGGCTAAAAATAAATATAGGTCCTTCAATGTTCTACATTTGTGTAGAATTTAGAGAATATTAAAAGTATTGTTGTTTAGCCGCCGGAGTGATTCTATCGTCCCATATAACACTGGCGACATCATTGTTTTACGCCAATAATAATGATATCGCGTGTTTACCATGAGACGATAGATGCACGACAATACCCTTAACAATACCGTAATTGTCATTCTTAAGGGGGTACTACACCCATGTGGTAAATTTGTGACTATTTTTGCATTTTTCTCAAAAATTAATTACACACTGGTAACAAAAGTTGTGTATATTATTGGGGCAAGGAATCCAATTACTACACTGAAATTTCAGTGACTCAAGACAAGCGGTTCAGTTTATATGATAGAAAATGAGGTACATCCTAGCGGTACCTTATTTCTGATCATAAATAACAATTCCTTGCCCCTATAATATACATAACTTTTGTTACCACTGTGTTATTAGTTTTTGAGAAAAATGCAAAAATATACACAAATTTATCGAGGGGAGTAGTACCCCCTTAAATACTTCAATTCAAATAAATATATTAAATAAGTATACCAAATTTTAATCAAATTAAATCATAAATTTTACAAGGAATTACCTAGGGCTTAGAATCGATCAGTCCCGTTGTTGCTATGCACCTCCCGATTGCTTCAAATAGCGCGTACGAGTATCACGTCTGTACGCACGCGCTAAAGTGTGTGATACGAGGGGCGGTCTCTCAGTCTCTCAGGAAAAAATAAAAACTTGTGGCCAAAGTCATCAAAGAAAAGTGTTAGCACACAGCCTTAGACCTAACATGATTTATACTTTTCAAATTCCTAAGTTCAATTTAAAACCCCATTTCTTTTCAATTTTGCCGCATTTTGGGCAGTTACTTGGGTCCACCGAAAGGGTTCGCGACCTTTTTACAAATCGAGTGGGACGGTCCATTCTCAACTTAGGGCATAGACTCTATCCAATTTAGCAAAACAATCTGTCCACCAATCTGTCCTGCTATTTCAATTGTTATACCGTTCCGGTTATTGGATAGGTTCTATAGGTGATGATGGTCCACCGGCTTTTGTTACACGAAATTATATGGCGCGAGTACGTTTTATGCATAACATTATTCTGAGCATTATTTTTTCCTAAACAAGGACATTAAGATTATGGATTTCGTTCTCATTTCAACTGGTTTACAATGTAAATTGAGTTTTGTTTAATACCACCATTCCTTCCCAAGAATACCAGCATTCGCTTGACATTTTCAGATACAGTAACTTTACAAGAAATGTTTTCTGTAACCTGATTGTTTTAAATAATATTTTCTTGTATAAAAGTTTTTTTGTTTCAGTTTTTTCAGTTTGTATTCAACAAACAAAACGAAATAACAAATTGAAAATAAATGTGTAGTTTTATAATAGGCCTATAGGCATACACCTTCTCAGACCCATTCTCAGACCCATTCGCAAAATAAATAAATGAATAAATAAATAAATAAATAAATAAATAAATAAATAAATAAATAAATAAATAAATAAATAAATACTTATATTTATATAAGCTGGGCCTATTTTAGAAAACCTTAGTTCCCATAAATAATAACGTAATGTTTCGACAGTAGGGTTTCAACACAAATTAGGCATACTGTCAAATATTTTGCTGGACAATACTTCCTGATGCGGATGGTCGAATAAATACCATCTCTGCGCATTGTGACATTCGTACCCATTGCTCTAAATGGATTGATTCCAAAAGTTTATGGTACCCGACGTTCTACGGCTTTTTTATAAAAATATCGCGGAAAAGACCAAAATTGAAAAGAAATGGGGTTTTAAATTGAACTTTAGAATTTGAAAAGTATAAATCACGTTAGGTCTAAGGCTGTGCTAACACTTTTCTTTTGATGACTTTGGCCACAATTTTTTATTTTTTTTAATATCTTAAAAATTCAAGAATCTAAGCTAATTGAACAGACAGTAGCCAAATTCTTGTCATTTGTTGTATAATTTTGTAATTAGGGCATGCTTTGTAAAGTGCTTAACGACTTCTGTTTTAAGCGCTTAATAAATGTTTCTTTATTAGTATTATACCTGCCACCAATCTTTTACACTTAATGGCTTGCCTCAATTTTGCTATCAAAATTGTATGATATTTGCCTATGATTGTACTTTCATTTGGCAAATGAACTGTCATCAAGACTCTCCCTGAATTTCAGAAATTACCACTGCAATTGACAATAAACTATGCACAGTAGGTATCTTCCTTGATTTAAGCAAGGCTTTTGACACCCTTGACCATTCCATTCTCCTTCAAAAACTTTACCACTGTGGCATTAGAGGAACTTCCAATTTGTGGATCAAAAACTATTTAAAGGATAGACAACAATTTGTTGTCTTCAATGGGAAACATTCCACCACTAATACCATCCATTGTGGAGTTCCACAGGGTTCGATCCTCGGTCCCTTACTTTTCCTCCTTTACATAAATGATTTGCCCAACTGCTCTCTAAGCTTAAATTTATTTTATTCGCAGATGATACTAATATAATTTGTACCAATAAAGATCCTAATACCCTTGAAACCCTGCTAAATAAAGATCTTGAAATAATTTCTAACTGGTTTAAATTAAACAAGCTGTCATTAAATGTAAATAAAACTAATTACATGATATTTAAAAGTAAATATAGTCGGAATCCCAACATTGACATTAAAGTTAAGATTGATAATAAACAATTAGGTCAAGTTAATACTACTAAATTCTTAGGATCCTAATTGATGATAATTTGGTTGGAAGTCCCACACCACTCACGTCTGTAATATCATCTCTAAATATAATGGCATCATCAGAAAAGTTAAGCAATTTCTTCCAATTGAGTCCTTGCCAACCTTATACAACTCGTTAGTTTATCCTTACTTAAACTATTGCGCAATTATCTGGTCTGATAATAATAATTCACACTGTGACTCTGTTCTCCTGTTGCAAAAGAAGCTCGTCAGAACCTGCACTAACTCACTCTGGTTAGCACATTCTGACCCACTTTTTTCAACACTTAAAACATTAAAAATTCATGATTTGTACATTCTTCAAATTGTAATTTTATGTATCAATTTTATCATTGTCTCCTTCCCAACGACCTACTTGATCAAAATTATTTTACTATCAACAGTGACGTGCATAACTACAACACTCGTCATGCAGGTGATATCCATATTGAGCAAACCAACACGTGCCTTGCATATAACACCATCAGAATCCAAGGTGCATTACTTTGGAATAATTTACCACCAATCCTGAAAAGCGCACCTTCGGTAGCTGTTTTTAAACAACACATGAAAATACATCTCCTTGGAAAATATTTGCCAAGTGAATCGTAATTACATTCATGTTTCATTACTACTTTAAAACGGTCTCTCATTTCTTGCTATCAGGTCAGCTTTATGTCGGCACCCTAATTTTTTGGTACATTATTTAGTTTACCATCAGTTTTATATTTTCCAATTATGTATCATTTCACTCCAAATTGTGTGCCCAGTGCATGGACAGCCTTGTGGCCATTAAACTGCTTGCTTTCACTATCTCGTCCATAGGCACTCAGTGCACGATTTTGAGTGAAAATTGTACCGAGCGTATTTTATTTTTTGGTTAAATGTTGTATGTTGTAACTTTAGGCCGAGGGCACTGCACCTCACGCTCTGCGTTTAGCAGTGTCCTCATCCATCTCATTGACGTTTTTCATAAAAATAGTTGCTTTTTCCATTATATTATTGTATATAAAATACATCATTATTGTATCTCATTGTATCATAATTATATTGTTGTATAATGAATGGATGAAAATAAATTGATTGATTGATTGATTGAGAAAACGGCGATGAAGA
>NC_092641.1:8329316-8461816 GCF_039555335.1 Amphiura filiformis | reverse complement strand
ATCCTGCCTGGCTTTGGTTTGGAACAATTCAATTAGTTATGAGATTACTGCAGCAATGTGCTGAGGTCAGTTGGGGAATAGCCTGGTCAAGCTATGGACAGAGGATATGAAAGGTTGATGAGTACAGCTTGTGTTATCCTGTAAGGTACTATTTATTGTTAGAAGTGGATGATCAGATCGAGAAAGGCAATAGAATATATTGCGATTCTGTTAAACACATTTTATTTTTGATACAATTATGCAAATAAGAATACGCCTGCACAGATTGAAATACAGAGAAAAAAAAAGAAGTCCATAATTGCTGATCCTGGTTCCGATGGTTATATGTGGTAGACTTGGAGACTGCGCTTATACTGAGCCACGTCCTTGAATTTTGTATAATGGTTTATATGGGGCTTGTATTGGTAAGCGAAAATCTGTAAAGTGTTCAGAAGCCTGTGGATTGGCATCGTGTATTGTATACATCCCCAAATTTATTTATCATTATTAATTTATCCAACTCCATATGGAAAGACGAATTGTACAAAATGTAAACATGTTTGTCTTTCATAACAATCATTTTTACTGTGCTATTAAGCAAATCAGACTTAGCATACTCAGTCTATAATACAGAGAAAAGTAGTCTTAAAATAATTTTAGGTAGGTAGCATTTAGATAACATTTATCACATGTATAGTTCTGAAATATGTTTTAGTTTATTGTCAAACAACCTTTTAAGACATTTTCCATAAGGTCATCTGGAAACGGAGTTCTTTACTATCCTGCCTGCATGGCTTTGGTGACAATTAAATTAGTTATGAGAGTACCGCGGCAATGTAGTGAGGTCAAATGAGGGCAAGCTGGATGATTGAAGTCAATTGAGGAATAGCCTGGTCAAGCTGATATAGGCAGAGGACATGAATGATATAATAAAATGCACTACGCTCTAAATTTTGCAAAGGTTAAATGTAGTTGTGAACAAATAGTTGAACCGTTTGTTGCACTCTCTTGATGCTACGTACTTTGAATAAACATGTGTATATCCGGTACTTATATGAAATGATTGCTATTAAATGGCCATATGTCAAAATCAGTCTTTTGGTAAAGGGCTCGTTATTGTTAGAAAATAATTTCATTGCTCTTTATACAAATGTATACACCATGTATTTTTGGGACAATTATGTGTTAGTGCAATATAAATAGTCATGAAATTACTTTGACCAATTACAAGCCCTTTTCGAAAGACAATTGGCACATGTGGCTGTTTTTATTGGATTTATATTGTTATATAGGGACTGTATGTACACAGGTTTATTCAAAGTACGTAGCATCAAGACAGTGCAACAAACGGTTCAACTATTTGTTCGCAACTACATTATCCGTTGCAAAATTTGTATTTGCTATTAGAAATGCAAACTTTGTCTGGAACGATTAAAACGTCAGCTGGAGCAATGCAATTGACTATTAACACAATGTTGTAATCTTTGTCAACAATTTTTCAACTACTTGATAACTTAAAAATTTGTGTTTTTCTATAGTTATGCCTATAACATTTTATTGGAAGTTTATATATTTATCTCTTTCGGGGTGAATTTATAACGTCATCTGCAAACGAAGCTCTTCACTGTTTTATCTGGCTTTGCTTTGGAACAATTAAATTAGTAGCTAGGTAACTGTGTACAGTGATGCACTGAGGCCAATGCATTGGTCGAGCTGATTGGTCAGGGGTTCTGCGTGTTTGAAGTGAGCGCCTGTGATTGTCTTTAAATGCATTAATTGTCATACAATAAATATAATATTTATAAAATATTCAATCATTCATTACAGGGGAGAACAAATTGAAATCAAATTAAAAAACCCACAATGAATAGCAAAAGGATTAATCAATTTTTTGTATCAAATCAGTTAATGTTATAGACGTCACTATGATTGGTAACTGTAAATAAACAGACACCAACACGAAAGATATATAAAAATAAGGTATGCATGCAAATAGAAAGACCTCAATATCATCAATATCTCGATTTTACCAAAATGTTTGATTAAATTCCATCTCTTTACTATGAAACCCCGACCTTGAGTCGATATTTTCATTTATTAACAAATTTATCCAAATTCGAGGAAAAAATATATGCTATATGCATCTTTTCAAAATAGACTCAGAATATAAAAATCAATACTTCAGCTTGTTATTGTATTTCTCTACGGTTATTTCTAATATACATTTGTCATGACCTTCTAGTCATAAGTAAATAAAATACTAAATTATTCCACCATAAATATATCTGATTGAATTCTCAGATACGCATATACAAACGTATTTCAAAACAAACATCTACAAAATCTATTCCAAATTCTTTGTTTGGCCTGAAGTAGTTTTGGGACGTGTCTTAATAGTCACACAAGGTGTATTTGTTTTAAACTTAGCTGCGCTTACATCAGTTTTTAGGCACATTATATAAATAATATTACCCCAGATATTAATGTGTTTCAGATAAAATTGAAGAACAAAACCTGGAATAATCCACAGCAAATCTTGTATTTTCTTTTGATTTTAGCAAAATTAAGTAGCGCCATAATTTCTCCCATGTTGGGTTCAATTTATCAGTATTTAGTTATGTATAATCCAGAGATTAAAACTAAAAGCAGTGCGAATTTGTGAAACAAGTGAACACTTTTGCCTAAGGAGCTGATTGCTAAAGACATTTAAAGCCACGCTATTCAATTAACTGGTAGATTACACTTGCATTACGCCGACTATGTGGCCCGTTTAACTGCCTTAATTACTACGAGGTACGCACTTAAGTATTTTTGTGGCATTCACATGATTGTATAATCGTTAAATCGTAGATATATACTTCTAAATATATTTCTTTAACAATGTCTATCTAAAATAAAATTGCCTATACCATTTTATCAGAATTGAACACTTAACGAACATGATGAATCTGCCAAACAGTATGAGCACTTAACAGTGGTATTAAAAAGTACGAGAACAATGTTCTCTTGTGTAATACATTTGACAGCAGATGGCAACACAATGATGTTTGAAAATGTACGTGTTAATTTTCTGATTTACCACAATAGCTGTAAACAGGTATAGTGACATTGCATGTGTGATTAATATGAAGCATTTGTTCCATTCAGCCAAAAATAGAAACATTTTGTTCCTCAGTTTAAACCTTTTTTTTCCTCAGTTTCATCTAAAGCCAAAAAATTTCTGCTTTATAAATGTCAAATTCTGCTTTCTTTTACTTGTTCGCATACAATTTTTACGATTTTGACCTGATGTGTAATCCATATTAAGGTAAAACATTCTTTATTACGTTACATTTTGAAGCCGATTTTAATATTTATATCATTTTATTGATAATATTGTTAATTATTTTCATTTTTTGTGGGGTTTTGATGTTTTGTATCATTCTCTTTTTATGAAAACTGCACTTTCTGCTTTTCATCCTAAATTCTGCTTTATTCGCGGAAAATCTGCAACGCGGAAAACTTCAGGCTTTAGTTTAACCACTAGCCTATATCTTTCGATCTGCACCAAATTTGATCAATGTGTTTGTCTTACCGACTTTAGGTATACTCCCTCCTCTTACTTCCTGTTTATCGTTCTTCTCATAGTCCTTTCTCTTTCAGTCTTTATGTGTCACCACCCTCCTCTCCAATCCATCTCCCCTCTCTTTCTCTTTATGTTGCCTTTGAGTATCTTTCAATCTTTCAGTCATTTGGCTATTCCAGTTGATGACCATACACCCTATGGAAGACACGACCTTAATCTTTCACAAGGAGCCTGAATTTCAAATGGGGTTTTCTGAATGGGGTCATGCCCGACCTGTTTGGAAGATTAATGACGTGTTTTATAGGGGTGCATGGATTTAAACGTGAACATAGCACTTTTTTTTTTCTCTGTAGCTCTATATTTTCCTTACAACTTTTCTTCTATACTTCTCCCTCTCCCTCTCTCCCCTCTGTCTCTCTATTTCTTCCCCCTCTCTCTCGACCTCATTCTCTTCCCCTCTCTCTATCTCTCTTAATGTACCAGAAGATCTATCTCTCCCATCTCCCCCTCCCTTGTCGATATATTTCTTCACTCTTCATTTACTTGTCATTTGTCAATTCTCAGCAAATTAAGTAAAAACCATGCCAAGCTGAATACAGCAGCGTCGATATATCGTGTGTAAGTCTTAATTAACAAGATTCGGCAAAGGATTTAATTAGTAACTGGATTACATCAGTTCAGAGAAGCGAAAGAGAACAGAGCTGATGAGAAATCTATTTGCGTGAAGGTGCTTCTGAGACGGGTTCTGAGAATTCCAATAAGTATAGGTAATTGATACGAGAAGGAAGATAATGTAGGGCCAGTGATATAAAATATGATTGATACTGGCTTAAAATGATACCCTATAGATGTAATCGATATGGATATGTATAAGAGACTCGTTTGAAATTGTACAAAATACAGTCATAAGTGTTCAAAATATAACCACATGTGCACGTAATGGGAAAAAATATATATTAGTTTGATATCAGAAATAGTAAGTTGATCTGAATCTGTAGAAATTGTACCAATCGAAATTGCTCAATCTGAAATTTGACACGTTTTTAAAACTGCATTTAATAACATTGAGAAAATTCACAAATAATCCAATGCACTATAGTTTTTTTCAGAATTGCTGTAACGTATATTAATATGTAATATTAAAGTTTGTTATATTCAAAAACCGAGCTGTTAATAAAATTCAAACATGTTTAAAGAATATGTTTGCACTGCAATTATAATGATGCTTCTGTGAATGATATTTGTAATAAAGTGCAATATGCTAGTATAGAATCACGTACAATTTATTTGACTATAAAAATATAGGCCTATTTAGAGTACATTGTGTATTTTTAAATGACTTAAGCGCGCCTATAAGTATTTATGTATATTATTATTATTTATTTAAAATAGACTTGGTGATTTATTAAAGCGACGCACACTCGTCAGAATTGCATATTCTGACGAGTGTAGGTCGGCTTCGCCTGGCTTGCATGAAACAATATTGTAAATAATGCTTTAATAAATCACCAAGTCTATTTTAAATATATTCCAGCTCCCTTCTTGGTTGAGCACTTTACTGTGGATGATTTACCTTACTTGGATTTATTTATTATTATTATTATTATTATTAGTGTTAGTGTTATTATTATTGTTGTTGTTGTTATTTTTATTATTATTATTATTATTATTATTATTATTATTATTATTAGTGTTATTAATGTTATTATTATTAGTATATACATATTAAACGACTAGTTACTCAAATCCAACTCTACCACACCCCGACATATTGAAAGCTAGTTAATTAAAAAGCATGACACTTTGTACATATATAGATGTTTATATTAATTAGTTGTTCCAATTTTAAGTAGAATATTTGATGCTGTTGAAAGTAATTTTAAGTATACGTGCATGGATGACACGCTATCGTCTTACTTCCCAATTACTTATACCAACTTTGAGCACGAAAATTAAATAATATCAATTTGATTTGATTTACCTGTTACTATAAATACACGAATATTTTGTAAAGACGTAGAAAGAATATGAGTAACCGACATGTCATGAAATAAATTAAATCAATCTGGCTCCTTTCAGAAAATAACTGACGCTGTACACACTGTTAAATTTGACCTATACAAATATGTAAGATGGGGTATAGCATGTGCTACTTGAAGCGAACGTAAAAATACTGTCAGAAAAAGGGAACTGAATAAAATAATTCTAATTATATTCTTATATAAACAATTAAAAATGAAATATATTTGGAATACAGAAGTAAAGGAAGGGAAATACAATTATATTAAATATATTCTGTATAACAACAATTGATGAAATATTTTGAGAGCTATTTGTAAATGTCAATTAGCATGACCATGTTAAGCAGTCCAGTCCAGTGGGTCAGTTAACTAATGAAATCGGGTTCCAGACGCAACGTACTATAGCAAAGTTGAAAAAGGTACGTTAAGTTCCAGTATAATTTCCAAAATTCAGCAGGGTTATGTTCATACACACAAACTTATATTTGCATGTTGAGAACATCACATGTTCCACCTATACCACCCCACCACACTTCTCGAATACACCCTCCTACACTCCAGTAGGCTACTTTAACCTACTATAACCTCTTCTTACACCCACCCCTACATAATATTAACAATAGTGAAAGCAGGCTTATAGTCCATCGAACACAACACGTTTTGCAGACAACGTGTAAAGGTCGGGTTTAACATACATTTTGTAATATATAGACGTGGTTTTTTTTTCAAACATTTTTGAAAACTTGCTGCAAAATATTCTAATACTTTTTAAGTGTTGATAAAATATTACGCAAACATGTTTGACAATAACATTTTGCAACATCATTAAATTGTTGGTGTAGCATTTTTGTCTATGAAACGAAACGTTTTCATGACCTTTACATAACTATTTAAATGCTATTAAAACGTTTTAACCAAAAACAATAACACATTGCACGTTTCAAAAATAATTATTTTATGTTCGCTAAGAATACAATGTAAAGCAATATACCTCGAAAAGAGAAACTTTAGCTTAAACGAATAATTTAAGAAAAGGGGAGGCAGTTAGATTTTACTTGTTTATGTTTAAAATTATATCTTCCATGATTATGTTAAGCTTTATAAACTACATTTGGAAGTGCCAACAATATTGATATTTGTAGGTTGCGAGTCACAAGAATCCAATGTCAGGCAAACTTATAAAAAGACTGCTCTGATGCAACCCATCAATATATCTCAACAACAATACAGCTCTTCATGAATTATTCAAATCGAATTGAATTCCAATAAATGCAATTAAGTAAACCCACTATAAACATAGCATAGCAATGGATGTAACGTTGGATAGTCAGAACTGTCAAATATGACAATTTTTATGATTGATGTGTGTTCTGTTTTTGTAGAAAAATAACGTTAAATTCGTTAAAAAAGATGTCTTTGTGATAATTAGCATAGGTAGGCTATATTAGCATTATCATGCGTTGATAAATGTGTTGCTATTAATAGTATAATGTATACCATTTCAGTACCATTTAACGAACTAATCTTAAAAACATTTTAGTTGCAATTAAGCGAGGTTCATTTAATGACATATTTGATTCTTCTTATTCAGATGATTTGTTCTATAATTAATTGATTAGGTGATATTTTATCATTAACATTGTCATGATTGGCGTAACAAACCAGAAGTAGATATAGTACACTCAATCTGTTCTCCCGCGATGATTAATGAAGTTTCAGTACTATAACAATATACACAACGCGTCCTTTTTGCCGGGAGAGTTTCAACAATATTGTTGCTGTAAATTGCTTTACACAGGGATTCTTTCATTAAACGTACATGTATTGAAGTAACAATGAGACACATTATTTGAAAAAAGTTAGTCATATTTGAGAAGATACACCGGCGTTCTAAAGCAAATACCCAAAGAAGCCATTGGGGGCTTGAGAAGTTATATTTGTGGAGAGGAAATTTAATTTACCAATGTTTAAACAAGGCATTTTCATATAGGCCTACCTGGGGTATTTATATATAGTATGTTATTCACGCAGTGCATCAAGTATTAAATATCAAAACGAAATTGATATACCAAAAAAGCAGCGTTTGTAAAAACGAGTTATTAAGTTACTGATGTATACAGATCACAATAATACACAAACCTATATTATACTATTTTTAAATTATTTATTTATTTATTTATTTATTTATTTATTTATTTATTTATTTATTTATTTATTTATTTATTTATTTATTTATTTATTTATTTATTTATTTATTTATTTATTTATTTATTTATTTATTTATTTATTTATTTATTTATTTATTTTTTGTCTTTTGTTTTTCTGGAGGCTAAAATTACCCTAAAATTTCACCATAATCCAAAAATCTGAAAAATCTGACATATTTTCTAAAAAAGTTCAACCTAAATTAATAATTTTAATAATTTTTTAAATAAAAAAAACAGCTGATTTACATGAGTTTAGCATTTTTTCTTAAAATTCTCAATCCAAAACGCAAATTCTGGGTCGGGCCCCATAGAACAGGGTTTTTTATCGCTTAAGTGAAATAAATGTAGCCAGCAATGGAAACGCAGTTCAGAATCCAAAAGCGATGGATCAGAAAAAATAAGAAGAACAACATATAAGGGGAGACTGAAAAGTACAAAAAAGAAAGAAGAAACAACAACAACACGCAACAGTAACAGTCTTGTATAAAATTATAGGCTATGTCGGTTAAACGTACCTTTATCAACTTTCGAAGAGTCCTTACAAGAAGGTCAATGCAACAGCCCGATGTAATGTACACTTTCCGTTTTTATTAATAAAATCCTCTTGTGCGTTGTATTCCTATTGTCGACAACCTCTGGGGCTTATAAGCAAAGTTAAGCACTTGAATTACACGCCAAACTCCCATTAGAAAATTACAAATATAGTTTTTGACAAAAGACGTATCGCTCCAAAACAGTCGTCGTCTGTCACAGTATGACAGTGGTGTGATGTGGTTATCAAAACAGACATGCAATACAAAAATAGCAATAGCAAACTGAAATTGGCACGCATCAGATAAGGTTGTTTCACCGACATGTATTGGAAAGAGTGTGTGTTGTGATCGGTGCATGGAAGAGTGGTTCTAAATCTCATTGATTTTTGTTCGAGTATTATGTTATCGAAGGAAACGTCACTTCACGCGGCCCGTAACAATCGCCGCCTGTGTTTATTGATGGGAAATTTGAAGCCTGTGAGTGAACTGCGCATGCGTGGTTAATAGAACGCGGTAGGAATGACACAAAACTTTATTTCATTACGTACAAGTGACCCTGGACATTATAAGATTTAGTCTTCCCGTCAAATGTCAATTTTGTGTGATATATTGCATATAGTGTATAGTAACTGGGGCTGGTATCACCATCATCATCACTTCAGTTAATTTTTGTGGGCTTGAGATTGATGAGGATGCGACAGGAAGACGAACAAATATAGACACATTGAATAACTAAAAAGTCCGTAACGATTACAATGTTTAAAAAAACGAACATTAAAATAATGTTGTTGATGGTGGGGAGAGGGAAGGCGGAATACCTAGTCATAAAGAAATTACTATTATTCGCAGCAAGAAAAAAAGGAAAGAAAATTACAGCTATTTTTAAAACATCATTATTTATATAAGGCAGGTAACTCAAGAAGAAAAACAACAAACACACGTAAAAATGATAACATTAACTGCATAATATTATTACGATTGTAAAATCTATGAGAGAAAATCATTCTGTTACGTTTGCTAATTCCCTATAGCTTTTAGTGCTATACATAGGCAAACCATTCCATCATCCATAACTACATTTGTCATGTTTGTTTTACTACAAGAGCTAAATTCTCATAACACTTACCGTGTGTGAAAACAAGATTCTATTGAGTCCCCATCATGTTATTTCATATGTATGACTCGATAAACCAAAATGAGGAATAAGTCGCAAAAGTTGTTTTTGTGATACGAGATGATTTGCTACTCACATCTATATTCTTTAACTTATAAAATATAAAATATTTTCTATTATAACTTGGCTTCCTTATGTCACATTTTTATTGCATTTGCATCAAATTAAATCTGATTAAAAGTCCTTTAGCATGATAGAAACATCGTATAATTGACTTCAAAACTAAATTATCCTCATTTTAGTCGCTTAGGTCACTGAGTATGTATGGGCGACACAATATGTCCTTGAACACAGTTACAAATCGAAGATATGAAATCAATTATATTTAATAATGCTGCAAATTTTATATATCTAGGCCTAACGTATGTAGCGAGTCTTCGATAGTTATTATGTGCTACGAGCAGGTGTTGGACTGAAATAAAAATCAAACGTATTGATTCCATACTTGTATAGTTCCAGGACGATAATTTCATAATCATATTACACACGTGGTCGCATACAATCCTGTTCCATGTTAACCTTTACAAATGATGAACTTGACCTGAAGTTTATATCAAGCTTCTCTTAATTGTAATAGGTTGTATCCATATTTTGGATCTTAAGCTATCTTGCTTTCCTTTAGTTTGGTAAAGGGTGAATATTTTGATCTAACCAATGGTGAAATGATACAAAACTATCATGCTACCTCTCTATAATCAGTTTCTTTATTATTTTTTTTAAATAACACATTTATATCTATGGACATGCATCAACTTATTTTCTGTTTGGTGTATATTATGAGAAAAATTTGTTATTGACGTTGTTGTTTAGGCGCTTGTTTGCAGAGAGTTAAAACAAATGTATTACGTTCAAAAGAATTATGGTAAATCATTTAAGACAACCGACCTCCAAACATAACCCCTCACCCTAACCCTAACCTCTAACCCCTAACCCCTGACCCTAATAGCATATGATGATGTTTCTGTCTTAATTAAATACCACATCTACCAGAATTATTGTCCTTCCATATTATTACTTTTGAATGTACCATGTATACATTGATCGCTTTGCAAATGAACAGTCTGCTGTTAATTGCCATTGTTTATAAGTAAAAATAAACAGTATCACATAGCAATCAATAATTGGTACATTGTCAGTAGTAATTCATATTAATCAATGAACATTAATTAAATTAATTCTAAAGTGCGTTTCGTTAATCATTAATGTTTTTATTATATATGTAATATTCGTCAATTTGACTTTGCTTCTGCGTTTAATATTAATGATCAACCTTCTTACTTCCGGTGTCTTTATATAAATACGCGTGAATCGATTGAAATGTGTAATTCCTATTTCCAACCATTCTTCTGTAATTTTAGTCACCTTTAAAATAAGTTTGTCTCTTTTTGTGTTACCTTTTTACTTCCATAAAATGGGCAATTCCAGTTAAAATCCATATACCCCATATGGAAGACATGACCTAAATTTTTACACAGGGACTGTGAATTTCAAATGTGGTTGACAGAATGGTTGACTCAATTTGAAATCTGCACCCCTTGTGTGGGAGATTAAGGTCATGTCTTCCATGAGGCATATGTATATCAACTGGAAGAGCCCAAAGTATCTTTAACATGGAGATGTCTTTAATGCCTTGTGCTTTCTTGTAAAGACGAAACCACATTCAATCAGTATCTCGTGGACCTAGTGAGTGGTGTAGCATTTATAACATGGTCCCCCAAACCAGGCACATGTCGAAGTTGCACCTTTTTTTTTTTATATATTATTTTGATGCAGCTGTAAAGAGGAGCAAGAAGGGTTGAAGAATTTTTAGTATAGGGTTTTTTGTACCATGTTCATGGACTTTTAAAGTTATGTTACTAATTGTTAGATGTTTTTTGTTACTTGTTTTGATACGATTCTGAGAAAAAAACAACACTAACAACAATCATGCCTTTCTTCAATCGGATATCTACATTTGCCGATAACGTGGTTTTTAATCAGACATATGCTATCTACTGAAGAAAGCAAACATTATCATTTTATGGTACAATGCTAGACAAGTTGCTATGTTGTTATCTACTGTAGATAGCAAACATCTTATTATGCAATGCTATCTATATTTGTAGACAACACGTTTTATTAAGCAAACATATGCTATGTTGTTATCTACTGAAGATAGCAAACATTGACATCTTATAGTGCAATGATATCTATATTTGAAGACAACGTGTTTTTTAATCAGACATGTTGCTATGTTGTTATCTACTGAAGATAGCAAACATTAATATCTTATGGTACAATGCTAGACAAGTAGCTACTTTAGTATGTTGTTATCTACTGTAGATAGCAAACATTAGCATCTTATGGTGCAATGCTATCTATATTGGTAGACAACGTGTTTTTAACCAGACAAATGATATGTTGCTATCTACTGAAGATAGCAAACATTAGCATCTTATAGCGTAATGCTATCTATATTATTTTGTAGACAACATGTCTTATTAATCAGACATAATTTTTTTGGGGGTTTTTTTGGGGGGGTTGGAGCTTTTTTGTACTAGGAAGTACAAAGCAAGTATAAAGCTATTTGTTTGTGCTACAAAATTTCATTCATATTTTTGTTTTCTATAAATTTGTATTCTTAAAGGTAAAATAATATGTAGTAAGTGTAAAGTGTCTAGATGCGAGGTTTTTCCACAGCCTCCAGCATGTATGTTCTATGATTTGCTCGTATTTGCACAGTGTTCATGTTTTGCTGAAATAAACTCGTATAAAGAGTTTACCTCAAAATTATGTCCGCCGACATGTGTCTGGTTTCGTTGAAGCTGACAACATTTGTGTTTTAGTATTGCATTCACACACCTAATACATCTATCGCTTCACATTTAGTCCCTGCAATTTAAGGCTTTAATGCAGAGTAATGAGAGTTGAACACTTTGAGAACCAGGTGATGAAATATGTGAACTCAGCTCCTTGTCTATGTAGAGACATAGTGGATGGGAATTACCGTATTGCCTTAAGATCTATATACAAAGTAACGTGCTATGTATAGTAGTGAGGCATCCAAGCTATCTTTAGATATATATGTCTACTAGCATTCTAATGGGGAATGGTGATAAAATAAAGAAGACAGGGTTAAGAATCTAATATTTACTTTATTTTATTTAAATATTTTGCCGTTTAAGAGAAGACGTGTGTCGGGGATAATATTTAATAATATTATGATAAATAAAATCAATCAGTTGTGATAAAATGTGCCATTGGGCTATTGAGTTGAAATCCATACAACCCCATGGAATACATAACCGTAATCTACCAAACAGGAGTGTGAATTTCAAATGGGGTTACCAGAATGGATGACTCCGTTTGAAATCTTCACCCAATGCGCAGTTAGATTAAGGTCACGTGTCCATAGGGGTGTATGTATTATAACTGGAATTGTCCATTTTAGTCTGGTTTTGACCAAAATATATTAAAATTAGCCTCAAATGATCTCAACCCATGGGCATCGCACCATCGCGTAACATCTGAAATTGCTCATTGAGGAAAATTAATTATATTTGAAAATTGTATATATAGTTTTGTAAATATTTGTTCTAATATGGTATTGTGAATGATAAAACAGCATGACAAACAATGTTAAGTAGTAATATCTGTCAATACAATATTAAATTCTTAAAGGCACACCAATTGCACATTCTCTGAACAAACTACAAAGAGGATTTTCTTTATAGATTGTGCAATTCTTATATAAAAATATGCGTCCGATTAAGAAGGGACAGAGTACTCGTGTAGTACATATTTAGTCAATTTCCACCAAAATACCCACTTATATCAAGTCCACAGTTGCCCTTAAAACATACTGGGACAATTTTCTTAAAATCATAAATGACCTTATATCGCAAAGTATCATCAAACGATACATTCCCCTTTGAGCACCTATAGAACCCCTATTTGGCTTTGTCATAAATAAGACTTCTAAAATAGTTCTTTCAATGTCCAAGAAAATATTCCTTGGTTTGGGTGCTGGGGCACTCGTGCATCACTGTCATAAAACATTGTTATAGCGCATCCCTCATAAATAGGTGGACTACTTAAAACAATTCAAAGGTATTCAAAACTTGAATTGGTATGCCGTACCATAGCAAAGCTGGCGTACAAGTTCATGTCAAGCCTACCAACACCATCAGAAGTATGCAGAAGTGCGACTGGTCGTGTGTAATATACGGTAACGGTATCTCTTGTAACAACTGTGCATCCCAGTATGTAGGCGAAACTGAAAGACCTCTTCGCAAGCGCCTCACAGAACACAAAAGGCCTTCTTCCCCTTTAGGGGCTCACCTTAATTCTGAAAGACACGAATTTAACACTGACAATGTCAAAATGCTCGACTCCGACTCAAGATGGCTTCAGAGGGGCATCAATGAAGCGTATTACATAGCGGCCTTGGACCCCGACCTCAAGCAAGACAAAGGGAGACACGTGCTATATGGCGTCTACACCGATCATCAAGTCATGTGACCGCGGGTTACCACGTGGGTCACATGACTAGGTGTTTACCGCTCTACCTCATTTTCTGATGAAATCCCATGGATCTGAGATGATCAAGTAAGTCAAATATTTGTTGAGAGAACTGTTTAAAATCTCCGTTTATCACGTATTCAAAACTTGTTTCCTTAAGGGTTCTCAAAGCGACTTTTTCAGGTTAGCCCGGCTGAAAAGTAAGCAACACCTCCACCAACTATCATGTGTGCGTAATGCCATGGGTCTGTACAGGCATAAAGCTATTATATGCGTTTACGAACTTTTATCATGTTTATAGAGCCCATAAACCTATAAACATAAAGTGACAAATTGTTGTTTTCGTTTGCTACACACTGTATTTATTAAATACAAACTACGGGACCAACCAAATACACCTGAAGAGTGGTTTGAACGAAATGCGGATCTAATCTGCATATTCTTGTAAGGAATTGCCAGTATTGAGACATAAATTTTGGCCAAGCCATTGTGAAAAATGATTCTTAATGTGAATGCATCTGTAAAACCGATAGAAAAAGGTAAAACAGGGAACTGAATCAAAGTGTGACAGTAAGTCGTGGAACTTGCTGGTATCAAACCATACTGAAAATTAGTTTCTACATTAGGTTGAGGCGCCCTTTTTAACGTGAACTTTGGACACTTAATTATTTTATTGATTTTTCACCCGGGTAAGTCAGGTGGAAAATAAATAAAATAATTAAACATATAAAGCTAATGCTAAATAGGGCGCAGCTGCCTAATGTATAACAAACAGCGATTGTTTTTGACATTTCGCTTTAAGGAAATATTTATAAAATAACAATTTTCACTATTTTACCGAAATCTTACCGAATAAAAGTTCGTAAACAAATAGTATATAATTATGGCAGGCATTATTCAATGAATTATTTTTACATATGACAGAAGGTGTATGTCACGCCAAGATGAGACCCCTTAAGTAGATGAAACAAGTTAAATATTTGGATACGTTTTATTTTGAAATGTGCCTAAGAAGGGATAAACTTCCATCTACTGGATGATCCACGGTTAAAGAGAGAAAGAGAGAGATTCGCATATTCCCTATGGCTTTTTACGTCTTCAAGTTGATGAATTATTACATTGCTTACGTAAAGCAACATACAAAGCAACAATACACAAATATTCCTTCAATTATTAATTTTCTTACCGAAAAATGTAATTGCCGGTGCATGGTTAGGGCTTTAATGAAATTACTAAATTTACAATTAGATTAGATGCTAGCGCATCAGACACATTCATTTCATTTTCATCTGAAAAAATCCTTTTTGATCATCACATGAAAAAACAACCGCCAGAATAAACAACTTGGTGGATTCTTTGCATACCGTATGTCTGCATATTTATTTGTTTCATTCATTCATTCATTCATTCATTCATTAATTCATTCATTCATTCATTCATTCATTCATTCATTCATTCATTCATTCATTCATTCATTCATTCATTCATTCTTTCATTCGTTTATATATTCAATAATTCATTAATTCATAAGTCAGTTACTTCAGTCATTCATTCATTCATTCAGTCATATATTTCTTTCTTTCTTTCTTTCTTTCTTTCTTTCTTTCTTTCTTTCTTTCTTTCTTTCTTTCTTTCTTTCTTTCTTTCTTTCTTTCTTTCTTTCTTTCTTTCTTTCTTTCTTTCTTTCTTTCTTTCTTTCTTTCTTTCTTTCTTTCTTCTTTACACACTTCATGCAACTTCTTACGAGCCATTTCATATTCACCATACTTTTCCAAGCATAACCCGGAGATGCACAACAACGCCAGGCAATATGGTTGACATTTTCTAAATTGAATTATCTACAGCAATAAGATTCAGTTAAAAAGTTCACACTATGGATGTAATTTCAGGTATCACCTTTCGCGACGCTAGGTAGGTGTGTGGCGATCAATATGCACTCAAACGGTGAGACGAATCGGTTTAAAAGGGTGCATACGCGGGTAAGAGGGAAACTTATAAACTATTATAGCTAGAATAAAGTGATATATCTTTCGACGTTGTCTACATAATTTGTCACAGCAACTTTGTAGTATATTCTGTCCTGTCGCTAGAATACAGCATAGAACGATAGTATTACTTATATGAATTGGGTACATTAATTAAGGATGTTATATTTTGGAATATTGACATGATACCTGATTTATTAAATTATACATAATGTTTCCATGAAATAAAGCTTGCAGATTTACTCGTTTCATAACAAAAATATCGTAATATTTGTATTTATTTTCTGTTGACCGAACGAAATTACAGCACGTACAGTGTGAGTCTTATGGCTGTATATTGTACATAATCATACATAACTCGCACTTGCAAACGAAAAATCGGAATCAACTGAACTGTTGGGAATAGATTTGTTTTCGTGGACTATATTTATCCAAATATACCATAAAGAGAGGATGCAATAATCACAAAATATCATCACTATCTTCATCCTTATCTTCTTATTGTATTCCCTATTTTAGAAACATAACATTGAGTTTACTCCACATCAAGATCAAAACTATGCTACATAAGACCCCATAATTCTTTGTTATCATATGTAATTCCCGAGACAAGTTCTTATCCCATAAGACACTATAATATTCACACAATAATTCCCGTATTACGAACATCTCCTTCGCTGTCACGAGGAATTACTTTTGCTGACAGCACATTCGCTACCATTTAACTTACATGTAACCCAACTTCCAATTCAATTCTCTTCCAGTGTTATGAAATGTTATTGTATTGTGTTATATCATTTGCCTTTTATTCAATCTACCCAACACTATAAAAACACAATATACTTGATTCATTTTTATTAATTTCAGGTCTATGTTTTCTATCTACAGAATTGAGCACGAAACGAGTGAGGGCAAATCAAATACTACACTCGATTCTATGGAGAGATTTTTGTGTTCTATAAATATTGTCCCAGCTCTTCTGAGATCCCATGACGTTTATGTTACCATCCGTGTATTGACTTTATAGCAAACATTCCGCTGAAACCGACAATCTTATTCTCTATTTAACAATCGAGACGAGGGAGTACTCCCAAGCTCTTAACCATTTTTATCTTTACATTTCTAACATTCTCGTAAAGAAAACCCAAAGGACTTGATCAGAAGTATATATGAGTTAAAGAATCCTCTTGATGACTTTTACTCCCCACTTTGAACCGTGAAAAGAATTTCAGGGATTTTCAAGTTCGAATTTGATTTATCAAGAACATTATTCGTAGTGGGTCTCATTTTAATCTTGACGCGTAAGTCTGTTCCGGGAATTCTGTACTTGGCTGAGAATATTATTGTTTAACTTACTGAAATGAAAGCTCTCAAGATCGATAGTTTTCATAGTTTAAATGGCTAGTGATAATTTATGTTTAAAAAGTAAAAAGTAACAGACGGAAGTAATTGCTGAAGCCCCGACACACTATACTCCCGTTGTAAGAGACATTTGTTTTCCGTTTTTACACAATCTGCATTCTATGGCTAATTGTGGCCCACATCGCCAAACACATGATTTTAGGTCAAATGGCATCGCGTTGGGCTATTCCGGTTTCAAACCCTACACCCCCTATGGAAGACATGACCTTAATCGTTAAGTATCGGTAACGATATATAAGAAGATTCATCTGATATACACAACTCGTATACGTACGTATATGTCTTCCAGAAAGGCTGGGTTGAGTTTACACTGCTTCGATTTATTCTCATAGCCTTGGGTCTTTCTTCTAGGAATGTAATCAATTTGTGGGAAAATTCACGATAAAATTGCGTCGGTGCCCACCAGACTTTTTCATGGTGATAAGATTCATGAGGAATATTTTTCCTTATTGCTTGCGTTAGTTTTGCTCTATGTATGTATATTTGTTACTTCAAATGCTAAGTGGTATCTGAATTTGAAAATAGCATTATTTAGGCTGTATTATTGTTTTCATTTATTTGTTATTTATTTGACAAAGATAATTAAAATAAGATGTAGTAATTTAGACCAAATACAACATTTATTTGCCAAATACAACATTTTAAATATAGAAGATATGTATTCTCTTGAACTCGGTGTATTTATGTACAAGAATTCCATACATGACTTACCTAATTCATTTAATGAGTATTTTACCAAACGTTCTGACATTCATGACTACCAGACAAGACGAAATAATGATCTCCAGTTAACAAAAAATAAAAGAGTTTTTCCGACAATTCCATTCGAACGAGCGGGCCCATACTTTGGAACTCTATAGATAAAAAAATTAAAAACTCAAAGTCCATAAAACATTTCCGCAAACAGCTTAAACAAAAACTTATCTCCAATTACAATTAGGCCATTCTCGAGCACTGTAATTTGTCATGTCTGTTAGTCATTTTTATTTATATTTGATGATTTCATAATCTTTGTTATGTTTTTTCGTAAGGCCAAGGCAATTCTCAGGCCTTATTGGCCTTCCTGCCTTTTCCGCCATATTGTGTGTCTTTTGTACTTTATTGTAATTGATATAATTTTGATGTAGTTGTATATTTTTATATATGGAAATAAACAAATGAATGAAAAGACTTGGTATGATATTATCTTTTGCGTTCTTCAAAATCATGTTTAATAGAACATGCCAAAGGCAGGTAAAATCATATTAATATTGTTACCTTTTAAAGCAATACTAACGTATCAAAAACGAGCAATAATTATATTCTACTTCATGTTGGCTATTTAATACAATGCGTTATTAGGCTAATAATAGAATATCACATCATTTAATTTGGCCCAATATCAAACATATGCGTGCTATATTGATCATTATTGTGTGATTACTTTATGTTTCCTTTATACCGTAAAACCCCGTCTACAAGCATATATAGTGTTTTTTATAAAAGCTGAATTAATTCGAAGCAAGCGTTAATATACCAATACAATAGATCGGTCTTAAAATAATACTTGTTTGTATATGCTTGGATCCGTAATTTATTTGCTCTAACTCCATAATGGCGACTGGATTAATGTAGCTTTCATCAGAAGCACACTATATGCTTGTAGACGGGGTTTTACGGTATGTTAATACAACACAGTATATAGTTTTGATTGACAGGTACACAATACTTTCAATTTGATAATCCGTTTCTTGTTAGTTAAATTAGATCAAATATGGTTTTATGAATAAAAAATCCAAAACGACAATCAATAAGAATGCTGCAATTTCTGTCCCTTATATGTGATAACGAAAACCCTCCATTTTGTTTGTAAGTAAGAAAGCTAACATCAATTCGACAGTAAACGTTTCCCTTAATAAGTTACGCAAGGGCCACAGTCGTAAAGAATTCAAAAGGCTAAAGGTGTTCCGATGCTGGGCGGTTTGAAGGTCGGTAGCCAGAGGGCAAACATAGTCGATATTTTTCCGAACCTCACCAGAACTCATCAAATTAAGTCGACGCCTCAAGGGATATAATATGCCTTAAGTTACCAAGAGACGTGTAAAGAAAACACAAGGTAGACCAAGAAAAGGTGGAGAAAGAAAATGTATATAAAAAGATTATGTTTAGAAGTAGCAGAAAAATACAAATGTATGAAACGTCTTTTTTAAGATAAAAGAAAGCCGAGGCACTCCGATGTCGTTTTGCTGTCGTTTCCTTTTAAGTAAGAGTTACGACAAGCAAAGAGAAGGAAACATAAGGGAGCGAAAAAAATGCGTTGTTTTACAGAATTTGACGTAATGCTTCAGATGAAAGAGAGCCGATTTTTACAGCATAGTTAGTTTCACTTTGATAAAAAACATCGGATCACTTTTGTGATAATTTCACAACATCACTCTTAGGAATATAATGTGATATTACAATATTGGTATAATGAAAGGTTATACACATTTAACTCATTTTGGTACACAATTAGAAATTATTATTTTTATTATATTACCATGCGTTCAGCCAAATTACTTTAATTTGGAACAAATCACGAAAACGACTTTCCAGTCAAGTAAGCGCAGTAGGGCATCAGACTTCAAGTGATCTTGAGCTCGAGTCTAAGGGATCTTGAATAATGCGCTCCTAAAAATAATGGCTCCAACCTGAAATTCCTCTGAATATTGAACTACCTGTCTGATTGCCTCAGTTTAGCCTTACGTTACTCGGGGAAATGATCCTGTTTGTGATGATTAGATGTAGATTGAACAGGAGACTGTGCCTATAGATGAGTTGACATCTGACGTCAATGCCTGACAGTATTCGCATGCATCATCACAATTTCCATTGTTTTTGCCTGCATGGCAGTATGCGCGCGCATCATATTTTGTTCAGGTCTCGTGTTTTTAAAACTCCCGCCACATCACAATAAGGCCATTGAACAGTGTAGTGGTTGCTTGGGATTCACTCAAGCATATCGATATACCAGTCCCTTGCCTTTGTTGATAAACATTGAGGTCAACTCATCTATATTGAGTTGCGTCCATTTGGTAAAATGTATATATTTAAAATCCAAAAAAAGGGAAAAGAAGAAACTACTGAGCCGAAACAGTGGAAACAAATTACCAACGATTGGTATCAGGATCAATAGAATACAGAATTTTGAAATATTGAGTCCATTTTTTCACTACACATAACATAAAGAAGAACGAGTTAATGTCGCCCAGCTGTATATTACGCCATGTGTTACCGCGGTTCTGTGACATGCACTTATTCACGTTTATGTTGATAGATGAAGAATAACTGGTAAAATGTAGAGCAAGGCATTATGTGTTTTCCATACATCTGTGTCACCTATTTTCGATTTAATACCATATATAAACTAAAACGGAGACAGAGCAACATCGAAACCATTGTTCAAACAGGCGTATTTTGAATAGAAGCTCGAGACGCGAGAGACCACACAGTTCCTTTAATTCCGTTTTGCCAGTTAAAACATGTTTCTTTTGACATTCTATCGCAGTATGTTTTCGTAATAAAAATGTATATTTGATCAACAACAAGCTGTGAGTCTCACAGGGGAATTCTAGCGATATGATCAAGAGTTTGTTAACAGACACTGATTCGGGTATGAATTTAAATGAGATTTGGGGGTATGTTATTTAGACTCTGAATTAAACGCTACCCGTATGCTGCATCTTATGAATATAAAAAGCAGATTTAGGAGCATGGGGCGATGCAGAGAGTGGAGAGTGAGACAAAATAAGTATCTTCGCAAAAACGACTTCCAACGACAAAGTGGCTTATTCTCCACTCATAGTGTGAAATCCATAATGCAAATAGGGGATTTTATACAGCAGGTTTCGGTTGAAGGAAACAGGAAGGTCATACGACTTCAAAATCCTTTTAGACCACTCTAAAATGAACTCATTCTTAAGCAGGAGTAAGATTGGATTGGGAGCAGCAGTAAATACAGAAGGCAGTCAATCCAATTTTCAAAGCTTATTGGAATCTGATTGAAATTCAAAATTAAGCTTCACTGTGATTTAGAATACGGTTGGCTAGATTTCACATTCTAACATTCTTTTAGTAGAAGGACTCGGTTCATTGTGATATGGGTCATTCAATGTAAATACAATGAAATTGGCAACGGAAATTTCTCTCCTTTATGTCCAATATTGAGCAACAAAAAGAGATGTTCTTAGGATGCGATGAAGATACATACCATCAATTTGTACAACTTTGCTCGTGGTTCGTCGTTTTAATGTATAAAATAACCTCTAGCTGAGACGAATAATGAGTGAAAGACTAATGGAATTGCTTTTTGAACTCGTAATTTGGTTGAAGAACATACAGCTAGTGTCTATATACCATCATGGTAAACGTCAAACAAGTTTTGTTATTTAAGCTTGAGGGATGATTTCGCTGGGCAGATTGACCGTATGTATGTAAATACGATGCAACTTACTTACTAAGTTCGTGAAGAAATACATGAAAATTGCCAATGAAGTGTAAGTAATGTCTTTCTTTCTTTTTTCTTTCTTTCTTTCTTTCTTTCTTTCTTTCTTTCTTTCTTTCTTCTTTACACACTTCATGTAACTTCTTACAAGCCATTTCATATTCACCATACTTTTCCAAGCATAACCTGGAGATGCACAACAACGCCAGGCAATATGGTTGACATTTTCTAAATTGAATTATCTACAGCAATAAGATTCAGTTAAAAAGTTCACACTATGGATGTAATTTCAGGTATCACCTTTCGCGACGCTAGGTAGGTGTGTGGCGATCAATATGCACTCAAACGGTGAGAAGAATCGGTTTAAAAGGGTGCATACGGGGGTAAGAGGGAAATTTTAATCTTGTATATTATATAGCCAGAATTAAATGGTATATCTCAACGTTCCTTATATTTCAAAAGGTTACTTTGAAAGTAGTGTATTTTTTCCTGTCGCTGGAATATTGTGTAGAACGACTTTATTACTTAATTGAATTCGGTACGTTTAGGATGAAATGTAGAGGAATATTTTCATTTCATTGTGCTTCAGTTGAGAACATTCATGAAGATAAATCATCATCAATCATTACAAATATAATCATAGTTAACAATTGTTAAAAGACAATAGTATAGAATTCAACGTACACCAAGAGATCAAAACTCTGTCACATAAGTCCATACAATTCTTTTAAGTATTATCAGCTGTCATTTTCAAGTTTGTATCCTAAGGCACAGTCACGGGGAATTATATACTTTTGCTGACAGCACATACACTACCATTGAACTTCCACGTAACCCAACTTCCACTTAAATTCTCTTCAAGTGTTATGAAATGTTATTGTATTGTGTTATATCATTTGCCTTTTATTCAATCTAACCAACACTTTAAAACACGTCATACTTGATCAAATGCTTTATTAACATCAAGTCTACATTACATATCAACCGAAATTAGCACGAAACGAGTGAGGGCAACTCAAATACTACAGTCGATTCTATGGAGAGATTTTTGTGTTCTCTAAAATCAGAGGTCCCATGTCGGTTATGTTACATTCCATATATTGACTTTATAGCAAACATTCCGCTGCAACCGATAATCTTATTCTCCATTATTTTACAGTTGAGACGAGGGAATACACCCCACTTCTAAACCAATTTTTCTTTACATTTGTTCTATGAAATAAACCCCATAGGACTTTGTCAGAAGTATAAATGAATTGAAGAACCATTTGAACAACCTTTACTCTCCACTTGAACAGGAAAAGAATTTCAGGAATTTTGATGTTCGATGTGATTTATCACGAAGTTATTTTGAACATTATTGTAAGTGGTTCCCATTTCACTCCTGTATGCTTGAGTTGGGAACATTAGTATTTTGCTTTCTTTGCTGGAAGTTCTCAAGATCGATCGTTTAAATGGCTAGGGATGGTTAATGTTTATTTATGTCCTTCTCTTTATAAGCAGTGAAAGGCAAATAATCGCAGAACTCTAAAGCACTGTCACACAATTTTGCCGTTGCAAGAAACACACATAGGTTTAAGTTCTATACACTTGTCACAACCATGGACTAATTATTGCCTAATTGTATGCTTAAGTTTTAAAGGTCGGCATTCACCAATTTCTGCATTTCCTATAGAATTATTCTTTTAGATTCAGATTTATGTCAAATGGCTAAAAATAATATTCTTGTGATGTACCAGAATTAAGCGAACAATAGCCGTGTTAATAATATGTGACCGTACAGCACGAATGAGCCGTAAATGTCCTCAATTGTATTCCGAGTTACAGTGTAAAATGGGCATGAAGGTCATATTCATAGGTATTTCAATTTCGTGCGACGTGTATCTCATTAAATGCGTTACACCTAGCACCAAATTGAGGTACCAATGAATACGACCTTCATGCCCATTTTACACTGTAACTCGGAATACAATTGAGGACATTTACGGCTCATTCGTGCTGTATGGTCACATATAGCATCAAATTGTTTGATAAAACAATCATGCTATTACTAAAAATATTTTCAAAACTCAGTATACAATGGTAACTACTACATGCTTCCATCGTCATACAAATTATATCGGATAAAGTTGAACTACATTCTAATTCTCAGCTCGTCCCTACTTTTCAATTAAAATGATCAATTCGGAACACGATATATTTCCAAACCTATTTTTACTGTATATATTTAAAAAATCACGAAGAATCCGGTCCGTAACAATTTCAATAACTTGTGATATATCAGAATTGTTCCCTCTTTTAAAGATAAAAAAGTATCGGCGACGATATATAAGAAGGTTCATCTGATATATACAACTCGTATACGTACGTATATGTCTTCCAGAAAGGCTGGGTTGAGTTTACACTGCTTCGATTTATTCTCATAGCCTTGGGTCTTTCTTCTAGGAATGTAATCAATTTGTGGGAAAATTCGCGACAAAATTGCGTCGGTGCCCACGAGCCTTTTTTCATGGTGATAAGATTCATGCGGTTTTTTTCCTTATCGCTTGCGTAGATTCTGTTCCATGTACGTATGCTTGTTACTATAAATGCTAAGTAGTTTATGAATTTGAAACAAGCATGGGTTGGGTTGAACTTATGAAATAATTTATCTGTGATTTATATGATATAAAGAAATTAAAATTACCTTTAATTGTACTGATAAATATATTTCATGAGGAAAAACCTCAACCTTTCCACACTCACTATCACTAAAAATTCTTCCCCACTAACACTAAAAGACGTTAAGATCTCAGATGAAAGAGAGTCAATGTTTACAACATAGTCATTTGAACTTTTCATTTCATAATTTCACAACAACTTAATGTGATATTAGAATTAAAAGTATAATAAAAAGTTAGACATATTCTGAGCACCTTGCTTCATTATTAGAATTTATATCGTTTTATTACCATGCTTATAGCCAAAGGATTTTTAAATCCTTTGGCTATAAGCATGGTAATAAAACATTAAAGTTTAATCAACATAGTTCGTGGAAAAGACAAAAATTGTTGACCGAAACAGCAAACCCAAACATGATATTTGTGCATATTAGAATTTTGAAATTAGTTCTAATTCTTTTGAAATTTCAATTCCGTCGGCTCTTTTCAGAAAGCGTTAATATATGCCGTGTACCTGTATATTACGTTATATCCTACATGCTTCTTTAACATCCAATTATTTACGCCTATGTTGACAGCGACAGAATAACAGTCAAATGTAGGGCAATGCATTATGTGTTTTTACATAAATCTGTGTCACCTAGTTCCGTTTTAAGCCAAAAATAAACTAAAATGAGGAGACAGAGGAAACCATTGATCACACACATGTAAGTTTAGCCTAGTATCGCAAGACGCGAGGAACCGTAGAGTTCCTTTAATACCGACTTGCTAGTTAAAACATGTTTCTTAAACATTCTATCGCAGTATGTTTTCGATCGCAATAAAAATGTATATTTGATCAAAAGCAAGCTGTGAGTCTCACATGGGAATTCTTGAGATATGACCAGGACATCTCTTGTAGACACTGATTTAGGTATGAATATAAATGAAATTTGTGTATGTTATTTAGACTCTGAATTAACCGCTACCTGTATGCTACATCCCATGTATTTAAAAGGGCAGACTGAGATGGGAATAGAGAGAAAAAATAAGTCTCTTCGATAAACTACTTCCGACGACAAACTGGCTTATTCTCAGCTCATAGTTTGAAATCCATAATGTAAAAAGGGGATTTTATACAGAAGGTTTCGGATGAAGGAAATGAGAAGTTTATACGATTTCAAAATCCTTTTATACCACTCTAAAATGAAATCATTCTTAAGCAGGAGAGATATTGGAAACAATGGCAAATACAGAAGGCAGTAAATCAAATTTTCAAAGATTATTGTGAATCTGATTGAAATTCAAATTAAAGCTGCACTATGATTTAGAACACGGTTGACTAGATTTCACATTCTAATATTCCTTTTAGTAGAAGTTTTCAAGGATCTAGTTCATTGTGATCTGGGTCATTCAATGTATGTTCTTTGCAATTTGCAACATAAATTACTTTCATTTTTGTCCAATATTGACCAAGAAAAAGAATCACGTAAGAGAGAAGATATTGTTAAGATGCATTGCGACGGAGATATCATCAATTTGTACAACTTTGCTCGTGGTTCAGCGTTTTAATGTATAAAATAACCCCTAGCTAACAGACGAATAATGAGTGAAAGACTAATGGATTTGCTTTTTGAACTCGCAATTTGGTTGAAGAAGATGCAGCTATATATTATGATTCTATGCACCATCATGGTAAACGTCAAGCAAGTTGCGTTTCTTAAGCTTAAAGGCTGATTTGGTTGGATAGATTGACCGTATATATATATAATTGAAGACCGAAGTAAAAAAGAATAGTTTGCGTCTGACATTAGGGCAAAAGCGCGACGTGATTGGTTGCTAACATGTGCAGTACAGCATTTTTGGTCTGGTTGAAAGGACGTCATACGCAAACTAGTCTTTTTTTATTCAGTCTTCAATTATACCACTTAAGTTCTTGAAGAATATACAAGGGGAAAGGAATGCAATAAAATATCAGTAGGTAATGTCTTAACAGTATGGAAGATGTAATACTTTTTTCCTTAAACTGAATTGTGAAAATTGTGTATACTTAATATTATAATGTAATCAAAAATATAAAAGTTGATATAAAAGTAGGGAAAAACAACTTTTATGAGCATCTAATTGCCTATGTTCCTTGTATGGCATATGATTTGGGATCATGCTATTACTAATAATTAAATCGTGCAATATATAAACATAAACACATACACATATAAACATACCGTCATCCACCCACATACACCCCAAACAAAACCACAACCACACACGCGATGTAGGTTTTCCTGGTTTTGGACATCGTAATAAATAAATAAAATGTTATTCAGCAACCAACGTCACAGGCACACACATAGACAGCGAGAATAGATAAAAATCAATCAATCAATCAATCAATCAATCAATCAATCAATCAATCAATCAATCAATCAATCAATCAATCAATCAATCATCAATCAATTAATCAATCAATCCGTGTATTCATACGTCATTTGTGTATTTAACTAATCATTCATTCAATAATTCATTGATTTCTGTGTTTATTCTTTACTAGTATTTTGTTCTCTCTTTCATTCTTTTTCTTTTCTTTATTGCTTTCTTTTTATCTTTCGTTCGTTCATTCTTTCTTTCT
This sequence comes from Amphiura filiformis, assembly GCF_039555335.1. Lineage (NCBI taxonomy): Eukaryota > Metazoa > Echinodermata > Ophiuroidea > Amphilepidida > Amphiuridae > Amphiura > Amphiura filiformis. The sequence continues at coordinate 8,434,700 of NC_092641.1, read as the reverse complement.
TTCGTTCTTTCGTTCTTTCGTTCTTTCATTCTTTCTTTCTTTCTTTCGTTATTTCGTTCTGTCATTCTTTCTTTCTTGCTTGCTTTCTTTGCACTTTGCACAACTTCTTAAACTTACGGCAAATCCATTTTCACAATAACTTTACAACCGCATAAGAGATAGACGCAAAACACAGGCAGAGCAATATGGTTGACATTTTCTAAATTGAATTATCTACAGCAATAAGATTCAGTTAAAAAGTTCACACTATGGATGTAATTTCAGGTATCACCTTTCGCGATGCTAGGTAAGTGTGTGGCGATCAATATGCACTCAAACGGTGAGAAGAATTTGTTTAAAAGGGCGCATACGGGGGTAACAGGGAAATTTTGTATAGTGTATAGCTGTAATAAAATGGTAGGCTATATGTCACAGGACAACTTTGATGGTGGTGTATTTTTTTTCTGTCGCTTGAATTCTCTATTTGAATTCAGTATGTTTACGGAGAAATGTTAGCGATCATTTGTATGGATACCCAATCCAAAGCATTTTACATTTTTACAGTTTTCTTTTGGGCGGCATATTGTACCTTTTCCATTTCGAAATACTGTGAAAAGATTTTGAGCCAAGATTTTTTTCGTATCCCTGTATTAGATATCCTTCTCGTGTTAATATAATTATTACATACATTTTACATAAGTACATATGTCACGTGATGCATCAACACCATAAGCATCGTTATCGTCATCATCATCATCATCATCATCATCATCATCATCATCATCATCATCATCATCATCATCATCATCATCATCATCATCATCACCACCATCATCATCATCATCACCACCACCATCATCACCATCATCATCATCATTATCCATCATCATCAACACCATCATCATCATCATCAGCAGCAGCAGCAGCAGCAACACCATCATCATCATCATTATCATCATCATCATTAGCAGCAGCAGCAGCAGCAGCAGTATAGCAGTAGCAGCAGCAGCATCATTATCAAAACTATGCCACATAAGACATCATAATTCTTAAGTTTTATCACTTGTAAATCCCAAGACAAGTTTTTATCTCAGAAGGCACCAGTATTCACACAATAAGTATTTTATTATGAACAACTCCTTCGCTCCCATGTAGAATAACTATTGCTGACAGCACATACGCTACCATTTAAATTACATACAACAGAACTTCCAATTCAATTGTATTCTAGTGTTATGATATGTTATTGTATTGTGTTATATCATTTGCCTTATATTCAATCTACCCAACACTATATAAAAACAGCATACTTGATTTAATTTTTTATTAATTTCAAACCTTTGGCAGAATCTGAGCACTAATCGTAATCACAGACTTATTGCTTAAGTTTTTAGCATTCAGTTAGCATTTGGAATTACAATTGTGTCAATTTTAGGTTCAAATTTATGTTACATTATACAGAATAAGGTGCGCTATAGTTTTGGCTTACTTCATCAGACAAATGGTTTTAGATTAAGTTGCACTTCATTCTATCAGCTCGTCTCTACACTTTTTTTAATTAAAATGATCAATAATTATGATATATTTCCAACATTATTTTGAACACAACGAAGAATGCTGTTACTAACAATCTCGCATTTGTGATAGAACAGAACAGCTTCCCTATTTTAAAGATAAAAAAGTATCGGTAACGATATATAAGAAGGTTCATCTGATACACACAACTCGTATACGTACGTATATGTCTTCCAGAAAGGCTGGGTTGAGTTTACACTGCTTCGATTTATTCTCATAGCCTTGGGTCTTTCTTCTAGGAATGTAATCAATTTGTGGGAAAATTCACGACAAAATTGCGTCGGTGCCCACAAGCCTTTTTCATGGTGATAAGATTCATACGGAATATTTTCCCCTCATCACTTGTGTAGGTACGTATATTTGTTACTATAAATGCTAAGTGGTATCGGAATTTGAAACGAAAATGGGTGTATTTATATATTCATTTATTTGTTATTTGTTTGATAAATGGTATTAAAATTGCCATAAACTTTGCACTGAGAACTACACTATTTTGTTACCATGATTACCTTTGAGCTCGCTATGTCAATGTCTCTTGGGCTTTTTACAATCCTTTTATAGGATATCTCATTTTTGGGTTAATCAAATTTGTATACATTGCTTTCTTTCCCTTTAAAGCAATATAAGAACCTACCAAAGATGAGTATTGGCAATGGTATTCGATTTAATATTGTGCTTTATTAATAATACACCCGGAAAATAGCCATCTCAATATTGTCCAATAACGTGTGCGTGCCATATTGATAAATTGCATGATTACTTAATTAATATTTCCTTATGTAAATACGAAATATTATATTACTTTTGATTGACAAGAATATACTTCTTTCAATTTAATATTCCATATCTCGCATTTATTTTCATGACTTTAGTCAAATTGAATTTGGGCGGGAAAATCTCATTATGTAATTTCAAAGGACAAGTGTGAAACTTCATGTAAAAAATGGGCCCCAATATAACAGTCTTATAATGTGCAATTTTGGTCAAATTCATCAACGTGACGAAAATGTGCTTACACACCTATTATATGTCCCTTTTTAAGCGTCTGTAAATAATAATAATTAAAAACAAAAACATAAAATAAATAAATAAATAAATAAATAAATAAATAAATAAATAAATAAATAAATAAATAAATAAATAAATAAATAAATAAATAGCAAAAACTGCAATATGACCATAAAGAAAGCCACCAATTTTGTTTGTAAGAAAGCTAACATCAAATTCCACACTTTTGATTTTCTCAAAGTTTCCCAAGGTCCCAAATCGTACAGAAGGCTAAAGGGTTCTCCAAAATATGGACAGTTTGAAGGATGGTATAGCCACAGGTAAAACCTATTCGATATTTTGCCAAACCCTCATCAATTTAAGTCGAGTTGTATTAAAGAGAACACAAAGTAGACCAAAATAGGAGGAGAAATGATCATGATGTATATAAAAAGGAGCAGAGACTAATACGACTGTATGTTACATCTTTTAAGATAAAAGAAAAGCCGATGCACTAAATTTATTATGTCGTTTCGTTTTAAATAAGATTTACAAGAAGAATAGGAGAAGGGAACATAACAGAGGAACAGAAAAATGAAATATGTTTTACAAAACTTGACGTAAGAACCTCAGATGAAAGAGAGCCGCTGTTTACAACATAGTCATTTTAACTTTGATAAAAAACATCGGCTCCTTTTGTCGTAATTTCACAACATCGCCCTTAACAATATAATGTGACATTACAATAAATTAGTACGATGAAAAGTTAGTCATATTTAGAATATTTGCTACATAATTAGAAATTAGGATCTTTTATTACTATGCTTATAGCCAAACGACTTTAATTTGGAAACAAATCACCAAAATATTATACGGGGTATACTACTGAAACGAAACAACGATACTAAACATATTTGTGCAAATTACCATCGATTGATAACAGGTATATTAGAAATAACAATTTCACAATTTCGTTTATTCATTTTAAATGTTGATTCCGTCAGTATCATTTATCACAACGATAAATGAGTTAATATAATGTGGTCTACCTGTATATTACGCCATAGCACACGTAGTTCGTACATCCAATTTATGAACGGAAGAATAACTAGTATAGTAAAATTTTGAGCATTAATGTATTATGTTTTTTACATAAATCTGCTTTACCTAGACTTGTTTTAAACCACAAATAAACTAAAAAGGGGAAGACAAAGCAATATCAAAACCATTGTAAGGTTAGCTTAGAAGCGTAAGACGCGAGGGACAGTGGAGTTCCTTTAATACCGTTTTACTAGTTAAAACATGTTTCTTAAGACATTCTATCGCATCATGTTTTCGCAATAAAAATGTATATTTGAACAACAACAAGCTGTGAGTTTCACAGGGGAATTCTAGCGATATGATCAAGACTTCTTTACAGACACTGATTCGGGTATGAATATAAATGAGATTGTGGGGTATGTTATTTAGACTCTGATTTAAACGCTACCCGTATGCTGCATCTTATGTATATAAAATAGCAGATTGAAAAGCATGGATAAAACGTCTTCCAACGACAAAGTGGCTTATTCTCAGCTCACAGCTTGAAATCCATAATGTAAATAAGGGATTTTATACAGCAGGTTTCGGTTGAAGGAAATGAGAAGGTCATACGATTTCAAAATCCTTTTAGACCACTCTAAAATGAAGTCATTCTTAAGCAGAAGAGGGATTTGGAGCAGCAGTAGTAAATATAGAGAGGAGTCAATCCAATTTCCAAAGCTTATACTGGAATCTAATTGAAACTCAACGTTAAGCTGCACTCTGATTTAGTACACCGTTGAGTAGATTCCACTGTCTAACTTCTTTTAGTAGAAGTTTATAAGGATCCGGTTCGTTGTGATATGGGTCATCCATTGTAAATTCAATGAAATTGGCAACGGAAATTACTTTCCTTTATATCCGATATTCATTCAGCATTCAGCAAGAAGAAATAAAGAATCACGTAAGCAATAGGATATTGTTAAGATGATGTATTACGATGAAGATACCATCAATTTATATAACTTTGCTCGTGGTTCGTCGTTTTAATGTATAAAATAACCTCTAGCTAACAGACGAATAATGAGTGAAAGACTAATGGATTTGCTTTTTGAACTCGCAATTTGGTTGACGAAGATGCAGCTATTATGTGTCTATATACCATTATGGTAAACGTCAAACAAGTTGGGTTTCTTAAGCTTGAGGGATGATTGGGCTAGGTAGATTGACCGTACGTTCGTACGTATATGCCACTTATTATGTTCTTGAAGAAAATACAGGAAAAAACGGAAAAGCAATGAGATGTAAGTACGTAATGCATGATATAACAGATGGAGGATATATCATTCTTACGTACAGCAGGGGTCATTTATTTTCTAGTTTTGAAAATGCAGTGTACTTCTTAATATTAATATATTGACCTTATCCGAAATGAGTCATAAAAGGCAATAATGCAGGTCAATCATATACAAAAACAGAAGTTTTAGGTGTCTTTTCTCTCCTAAGAATAAATAATACACATTCTTATATCAAGCCTTGTATAGAACGCATAATCATGATAAATTATTGAAAATAAAAGCAAAAATACTGCAATAAGCATGTAAATTGCAAACTTCCGTCGTCTGATTGAAATCTATTTAATGTCTCCTGGCGACTTTATCCTGAACAAATGTTAATCGTCCATCCCAGAATCTAATACCACATTCCCAAGGTGACCTCAATACTTTTGTTCGAGTTTGTTCTAAAGTGTACACTCTAGGTGCTTAGATATATTTTACAGGTTGAATAATCCATATGAAAAAATATGATTTTTAAATGTACGCTACATAAAATGGTTTTTGTTTAAAATATCCAAATTGAATGGATTGGTTTTTGATATGTAAATAAACTGTAATGTAAAATTCGTCAAAAATGTCTGTAATGATACGATAACATTAGACAAGAAAGTCCAAATGGAATTGAGCAGCATTGCTTTCTTGTGTTTGGAGTGAACGTTTAAAACTTTAATGATTCAATATACCATCACAGATGAACTTTTCATGAACACATAATTATTATTTTTATATTCATATTCATGCGGGCGCACACACTCTCATCTACAGCCACATACACACCCCATCGCACAAACAAACAAACAATAACCAAACAACACATGCTATTTTTTATTCCTTAATTTAACTCTACTTTTAAGACTGAAAAATAAGGAATATAGAATCACTGCAATGCGATACGCTTTACTTAATGTTAAGGATATTTATGCGAAGAAAACGGCAAGGTCACCTTGGGAATGTGGTATTATATTCTGGGCTGGACAATTAACATTTGTTCAGGATAAAGTCGCCAGGAGACATTAAATCAATAGCATTTGCCTTTCACACAGAACGAAAATGATATCTCCATCAGTGGCATTGAATATATTTCTTTATTAAATGTTCTTAAAACGTTGGACATCGAATTGGAATGTAGTTGAGAAAAATGCAAAAATGTTTGTCTGAAGTAATGGTTTCAGAAAAAAGGCAGCAAGAATTGTGCCAAAGTGGGTTAATGTGTGTCAAAATAGGATCTAGATCGATACACCATACACTATAGATTGAGGGTCAATGCATGTCTCTATCCGTCAAGCATAGTCAGACTTGTACTCTACTGACCTATATTGACCAATTAAAATATTCTTGGAGAAGTAAAGTGGTTATCCTTGTTATGTGTGATATGTGGGATAAACCATTTAACTGTTAAAAGTAAGATGCACTGGGTGAAGTGGGCTGTCCCGTATTTTGAACTTTTAATTTTGATTTTGCCTATGTTTTAGGTCACGTGGGCTATTACATTTTTAACATTGCTGGAATTGTGCTAAAATATTTAATTTGCTATCCCACATTTTGGTAACCTTTCTTGATTTGAGCTGCAATATTTCATGTGGAATTGTTTCCAATTTAAGTCATGCACAGACAGTCTGCTGCTTGTCCTATAGACCTATGTTGATTTTTTTTTTCAAATTATCCAACTTTAAACCTATTTTTCCGGATATTGTGATTTTGTTGGAGACCCCTCTTTGCCTCTATACGGCTCAACTACACAATTGATTAAAGTTTAACACTTTTGATCCAAACCCAAGAAGTTATTTCCACCCTGGAATTGTGAGACAGTCCTCTCTAAATGTACACCGAGCGGAAAGAGTGAAAAAAAAGAGTGAGAGAGTGAAATGGAGGACAACCGCTTTTGGAGTGGAAAAATCACTCTAAATGGATCGAAAAAAAAATAGTATGTACACTCTCAAAAGTGAATATTGCCTTAAAAATGTACTTTCTCTCATTTAGAGTGTTTTCCCATTATTCAAAAACGGGTTGTCCTTCGTTCAACTCATTGAAAGAGTGGAAATTCACTCTTTTACATTTAGAGCGTACTCCATTTTTCCTCAGCGAGATTGAGACGGTCATAAGTATCATCAGGTCGTGATCTTTTTGATCTTAGACTACATCACAGTCTCCAAAGCTCCTGAAAGTTTGAACATGTCCCGTTCTTGTTGAGATGTGGTTCTTTGCTGTCCTGTGGTCTCTGTCAAAGATCTTGATAAATGCATATTAAAATGCCCAGGTGTGGTTTGAGAATCTGATGTCTTCAGAACTTGGTCTACTGCGTTCCAGAAATTGCGTTTCGCAAGAGCGTCTGTCTCCCGTATATAAGCTCCTGACACTGACCGGTTGTAGTTTGGCCTTGGCATAGAATTTTAATCACAGAGCAAATAATGACCTTTTTTGTCCTATGGAGGTAGAGATAATTTCTTGTCTTTACATCAAAAATTTTAAAATTTAATCATTAAATAAATCAACTCAGATGAACCTTTATGGACAGTTAAAAAACTAATGAATTATTTGTCTGCTGCTGGTGTCACTTCAAAATATCACAATGACACCTAATTTTGCATTGTTGTACCCACATAATTACAATATAACCTTGATTTTATTTTATTATTTTGAATTTTCATGTAATCTATTACAGCAGCTTGCGATGCTTGAATATATTATATGCTTATAGAGTGATAAGTACCAATGTACCAATTCTACCATCAATCACCACACACTGTATCAACGGTAACAGCTTACAAATGAAATGTTTAAACAAACCTTTGAACAATTGATCTTAAATATCAATTGTTAAAACTAAATTTGTAGTTGTCGTTTACTAGTCTAATGATTCTAACTGTTTAAAAGTCTATGGAAATAGTTATTGCAATAAAACAAAATGTTTGTAAAATAAATTTATTTGAGTTGTCTTTCAGTAAAATATGTCATCTGACACATCTGACATTCATCCATGTCGATGGCAGACATTAATACCTTCCCCAAAAAGCATTGTCGACATCGTTTGTAAACTATACCGTGATTATGGCATGCTAAAACGAAAACAACTGCTATGAGTGATAAACATACGTGTCTTAAAGGTGGTAAAAGTCTCACTAAACATGTGTTTTAACCCCATGAAAACTACCTCCCGATTGGCCAAAATGAATATTGCGTCCAATTTTGAACCAATCAAGGAGGGTATTAATAAGATCATCTGTAAATGTAAGTTTGACCATAAATAGTTTAAAGCCTAGTCATAATTGTCAGAAATGATGTTAGATGACTAGTAGTGTTCAAGGGATTAACATCGAGCTGTCGGTGATCAGCTTCAACTTCAGTCTTCAATTTCTGTTAAAGTTTGAAGTTAATATTTTAGTATAGCTTAAGCAGTTGTTATAATTCCCCTATGATTTCAATGTATTGAATTATACAGTCAGTTCCTCAACTAAAACTATGTCAAACCGGATAAAAAGTATAAATTACTTTTCAAAACCTGTCTTGGTTTTGCATAGATTACTATGGGCAGCCGTTTGGACTAAAATGGTCTCAAAAACAAGGAAAGGTCTCAAAAACAGAGGAAGGTCTCAAAAACAGAAAAAGGTCTCAAAAACAGAGAAAGCTCTCAAAAACAGATAAAGGTCTCAAAAACAAAGAAAGGTCATATAAACAGAAAGGTTTCAAAAACAGAGAAAGGTCTCAAACACTGAGAAAGGTCTCAAAACCAGAGATGGTATAAAAAATAAAGAAAGGTCTCAAAAACAGAGAAAGGTCTCAAGAATAAAGAAAGGTCTCAAAACAGAGAAAGGTCTCGAAAACAGAGAAAGGTCTCAAAAATAGAGAAAGGTCTCAAAAACAGAGAAAGGTCTCAAAAACTGAGAAAGGTTTACCACAACTATTTTTATACCATTTGTGGTATATTTTGAAATGTTGCAAGACGTTCCGGAATACGGGAAGTTTGCTAGCGATTTTGAATCTGAGCTGTGCATTTTGCAGCTGATGACCCAGGTGTGACCGAGTTGTTTGAGTTGTTGTTGTGTTTTGTAAGTCGGGCGGGCGTGTCTTAATTATATGGGTATCTGGAGGTGTGCAATGGGGTGTATGAATGCTATTGTGCGACGAGATAGATGTGTGTGGGGTGGGGTGGGTGTGTGTGTGAAACCTCTTGTTTTTCATACCTCGTTTTAAAATGACGCTTAGAATGGATATATACTTAATTCACATTACACCTGTCTGGCTTTCTATACTCAGAGCGAATCGTACATTGCCCAACGTAAACAGATTCACTCAACACTGGCTACGTCAATCCAATACTGTTACCAACACTGCAAGCTGAGAAAAGAGCTAAGCGATCGTCAACATATCTCCTATGTACAACTAAGTACAATACTAAAACAAGGGTGTAAGGGCTTATAAATATTTACACATCTTCTGAAAGCTTTTACAAACAAGTAAACATACTTCAACGTCAACATCCAGGAGCATTTAATTGGTATTATACTACCTTATTGCTGACATCATTGCTTTCTCTAGAAAGGATTGAGTGATGTACATGCATTTAAAGTGATATCGGCTACCCATGGGAGAGCTATCAACCGTTGTGGTAAACTGGGAATCAGCAATTGATATGGTGTTGTTAGGTGTGATTACAGGTTCTATTTGTCAGGAAGTTTATCTAAGAATCCAACTTCGTATTTGTAATAACTTTAATACCTGGTTTGATTTTAATAATAATAATAATAATAATAATAATTTATTCTTATATAGCGCATTACAAACAAATCTCAATGCGCTTTACAAAGCATACATAAAAGCATAAACACAGTGCAACAATATTTAAATATACAGCATTAAGATACGATTAAGATTTTAGTTTTAATTAACACTTCCGGATGTCCTTTTCAGTATAGTATATTGAGTGTTTATGAGTACAATGGTAAGAATGTTTTCACGAGGTGAAATATGGAGGGTTTATGGAATAGTTTATATGTCATCAAATGAACATATTCTTTCCATTGACCGAATAAAACATTCACTGTTTGTTTTATATAACTCATACAAATTCCCCTTCTTCCACTAAATTTTAAAAATCACTAAAAATGTATTAAATGTATTATTTAAGAGCGACACCCACACCTATGATAGGCGAGTCGAAGGGGTCAACGCGAGCACATTACGCTTTACGCGATGCCATGGTAGCTGCGAGTGAGTGCAATGGGGTAATTGACCAATCAAATGACAAGAACCTTTGTATGAGTTATATAATAATTTATTAAATGTAATGTCATGCGAATAACAAAATAAAAGGTTAAAACTTAAACTTAAAAAGGTAATAAATGCGAGCTAATTGGTTTATCTTGCCTTACTAGATGCCATCTTAGTTTCCCTTTCCAGTCCAAGAAATTTCATATATAAAATCTCAGATTTGATAGTACCATAATGTAATATTATGGTAAAAAGCGTCTGTAAATTCTGATATTGAAGATGTTAAAATTAAACAATAGCTAGGATTTGTAAATATTTTGTCCATACTGGGTTTTATTTGATCCGCCAACCTAACTAATAAACATACTAGAGTAGTGATGAAATTCAAGTCTACAAATCTTTCGAATCTTGATACCTCTATCCCAGACAACACAACACTTTACCGCAAATATTTTTCTTATTTTCAAGAGTTGTTTATTAAAACAAAATAACACTTCATGCTTGGCATACATCAAACAAATGGTAAAGAAGCGGTTCAGGCCCTCATGACGTCGTTTGGCAGTACATCTCACAAGTCTAGGCTCCAGTGCCGTTACCTATCTGGAGGATTTTTTGGAAATACAACTGGTGTAGAATTTCGTAACTTGAGCTTCGATATTGGTGCTTCTCCAATTTTCTACATGTCCTACCTCGTATATTTCGCACAGGTATATAAGATTTGCACTGTCTTCCCTTGGGATAGAATGGTAATAAGGGAAATGATATAGGTGTGATTTAAAATGGATGGAAAAAAGAGCGAAATGGATTCGAGCTTGGATTTTCTTGATGCTTCGTCTGTTTATTCCTTAAAATGGTATGTTACGTATTGGTAAGTGGTCTGTGATTTGATGTGTAAATCTTACATATAAAATTGCACAATTTTAAGGAGAAGTACGCCGTAACGGTTAGGTTTGTGTGTTATCTGAATTATCATTGTCTTCTTCTGGGTGTATATCCAATATAAGAAACCAAATGACTAATTCCTATAGGATTTACTCCAGTATATGTTTATAGTATCATTAAGATATTTTTGACGAGGTATCCATTCAATTTGGACTTGACTTGATAATTCAAACAGAATCATTTTATCGTAGTGTATATTTAAGAAATAATATCTGAACACAAACAAGCACTGAATCTTAAGTCAAACACAAAATGCAGGGAATCTATTAAATTTATATCTTAGATATAATGACGATTTTCATTCATATGAATTATTCAACTTAGTATACCTAGAGCGTACACATTAGAACAAAATAGAACAAAGTACTGAGGACTATCCTTGTTTTGAAGATAGATTAAACTTAAAGTTGTAACTACTTATGTCACAGACATGCATCGATAAAAGATAAGGATATTGTATCGCGATGTAAATTTGATACTACTAAAAGAAGGAAATATGTCATTATATTGTCATGTATGATGCTTTCAAGTTGTAATGAAATCAGAGTATCAGTGAATTGGAAAATGTAATTCCGACGGTTTGTTATGCTTCCATTATTGTTCGAAAGAATACATACAGGAAATAAAGGGAAAACACAAAACGGGCTTTTGATAAAATTAATATTAAACAAGGTAATAAATTTGGGAGAGGATAGATGCAAAATTGAAAGTATAACCAAACGAGGGAGAGTAGTCGTCACAACAGAATAGGGAGTACAAATTCAAAATAAGTTCCAAAGCAAAGACTAACAAAATGTGATGTATATGATACATATAAAAATATGTGTAATATAGATAACTACTCAAAAAGAATATGGTTTTATAGTAAAAAGTTAGTAATTTAAAGTATATATATATATATATATATATATATATATATATATATCCCTTAAGCTGTTCAAGGTCAAATGAGGATAAACAGTGACTGCATTTATTACTTACGGCATGTTCGACTTGACATTCGCTCATGCTGTTTGTACATCTAATCAGCTTTAAGCAACAAAAATAAACAACAACTACAACATACATGTATTGATCATGCTTAATTGATTTCATTGCTTTGAACATGTCGAGTTGGATACTTCAATTGACATTGTCGTAGATTTACAGAATTGAATTATTTTAAATGAAATGTGGGCAAATTACCAACAAAAACACATTTTGTTCAGTTTCTCAGAGGAATTTCCAAATGCAATTTGCAGCAAATAATGGTGTAACAAGAATATGTTACAATGAGAATTGAAAATCTCCGGATCATTGAATGTTTTTGGAACAAAACTCGGCTACTCAGTGTGTTACTTGCATTTTAAGCATAGATGGCCACTTAAAATAATCAACATAGCGTCAATTTAGGCAGTACCACATTGTAATGAACATTAGATGCTGGTTATTCGGTCCCCTGGAGTATATATATCATTTCATCCGTAATTCCGTAGAGAATGGACTGTTCCAATTGAAATCCATACACACTCTATGGAAGAGAGGGGATGTAGATGATAGTCAACTATTGAGGCAACCCCAATTAAAATTCACACTCCCTGTGTGGATGATTAAAGTCAATTATTCCATAGTTGGTGTGTTATATGATTTCAAGTCCACTGGAACAGCACATTGTACACCTGGAATGCTGTTAGTAGAACATGATCATTTCCATGCTCCATTTGGCTAGCCTGGTTTGACATTTAAAATACGTATTTTAAGATAGCCTTTCATATGTTGTTCATTAAAATTAAATCAATAACAAATGAAATAAATGATATCGATAAAACGATGCTTTCAAAACATTCAACAAACCTCCCTTCTTAGTCTGGCAACAAAGCGCACATCCATGAAATCTGAAACACTATACAGAACAAACAAGTTTTCCTTCCCCATTACGTTATAATTCTTGAAGTACCACACGCATGCTTTGAATCTGAGCAAACTATTTGATTCAACTAGGTCTTTCCTATTATAGCTACAACAAGTCTTGTTCGCTTTCGAAAACAACAAGGGTTGGTGTGTGCATTACCAAATTTAATATAACACTCCACACCGATGGCTTTAAATAAACTCTGTCCTCTTGTTATTTTCCACAAGACTTGGTAATAGATAAATTGATTACTCTTCTCAGTTTATATGCCATAGTTTCGCAGTCGATTCCGTAATATAATTTCATTTAGTTTCTGGTGGCGTGGACAAATCGAAACTTTTGTTCAATACACGAGACGCGCAAAACAAATATGCTTTACAGACATGTTTTTTATTAGTTCGTACATTCCCTTGATAGGAAAGTTGAGTTGTCTATTATAAAATGCAAACAGTTTACATACCTGGCACTTGAAGACACAGAGACAAGTTTTATTCAAGATTCACTCGGATGAATGGGAAGAAAAGTAACCTGGAAAGTACAGCAGTAGTATAATATATCTCTCAAATATATGGTAATCATCCACAGAGCAAGATGGAACCCATTCACATAGTGATTACATTGATTTGTGAACAGCATAAGCGTAGAATCAGTTTAAAATAATAACAATGATCACAATTCAAGTGCTGTTATTTTGTCAATTCAGTAGATCCGAAAGACGAACCTCGTGCGACGATTATTTCCGAAGTTTTCAAGGTAGAGTTATATTGTCATCATTTTTAGAGTGACATGCGCACTGGGAATTAGATTATCTTTTCCAGTCTGTCACATCAACACTTGCACAAGGTGTGTTTGTTTCCGCTCTGTGTATTATACAACTTTGCTGAGATTTTGTCGCTCGAGTCAAAGTTGGTACACGGGAATGGTAATACAACTCCGATAACGGCATCACTTTCGTCAGATTTTATTTCAAACATTTACATAAAACCGGGACAGTGATTCTAGACAAAATACCATGCCATCCCATTCCAAAAAAACAACACGCTAATATCCAGTAAGCCATACCACCCTAAGGTCCTGTAACTATATCGTGGCAAATCTTGACGAAGATTCCGGTGTAGTTTTAGAGTAGGTAAACACCTCTTTCTGCTGACTGTTACTGAGTAGAACGGAGGAGTCCAAGCCAAGCAAAGGTTTTAACCCAATAATGACGGTAATGAAATAGTGGTTAGACAGCGTGACAGCATAGTTAGGATTGGCGCTTAACTGCCTGTTACCATAGAATGTCACCGTTTATCACGCCTTAATGTTTTGCGTACTGCTGTACATTTATCCTATGCTGCTGATACGATGATTATTTCAAACATGCAAGATTAATACTGGGCATGTTTGTTCATGTATGAAAGTTTTATTAAGTAACAAGAAGATTCCACATGCATAATCATGCTATAATATTATAATTTTAACCCTTTTCGATAAATTTGGATTTTTTTTTGCATACCGTCTAAATTGAAAACGCGCGGGAAAGAGGTTATTACGCCAAAGGATTTTCCATGCGGCACCTGGCAAAAAAGGGTGTTTGAATAATTAGAGAAAATAGCACTGTCTATTACAATCGTCAATGTATGCGCTGATCAAAGGTATAGGAAACTATACCTATTGTGGAAGGTAAGAATAAGCTGTGATGGATACGCCTTCACTGTAAGCCGAGTTCTAGAAAGGCAGTAAAAGAAAATGCATTGGTTTGATTGAGGTGATATTTGATGGAATGAGAATTAATGCTATCTGACTTGGATACTCCATTGACTTAGACTTAAACACATGAGAAACTCACTCCATACGTTTGGTAAATGTTTGTGGTGATCGAGCTCTTGTTGTGGTAGCTTTGTGATTTTTTTGTCTATATTTGGATGCCAGCAGTCTCTGGCCTTGTCAGAGATAGCATAGGTCGTTTCTAGTAGTTAGGTAGTCGATATCATTATCTTTATATAGTGTTAAAACGTCTTCTGACGCTTTTGTTAATTCTTTAATTTAAAAAAAACCGCAGCAGACTAGCCTAATAATGATTGTCTTGGTAAGGGTACCTTTGAGGGTTGACGAAATATTGTTGGTCGAAGCAGCAAAAAAAATCGATTTTCATTATCTAAATCAATATATTATTGAAAAATAACACTTTGATGTTTCGCAAAAGTTCATTCTACAAATCATATACATTGAAAACTTGCTTGATTTATTGTTGTTAATGAATTATATACGTTTAACAAATGTGTTGTTGTTTCAGCCCTCTTTACAACATAATTCAAGAACCACTGGACCTACAGACGTGTATCTGTGTTATTTTAATTCTTTTACATACTCACTATGAAATGATCAATACATACAATTTTTGCCAAAGCTTACTACCATTCGCAAGATGATGTGAACTACCAAATCGCAACAGTTTATAATAGTTGCTAACCTTAAGCCTGCACTTGAAAACTTCAAACACCAAAACAAAAAGACATTCAACATTAACAGGAACAAGCTTCAGGGGAGGAGTCGAAAAGAAAAAAAAGCACTAGAAAAGGGCGGAAATGGTATCGTGTCTTTTCTAACAATTAATCTTGTATATTTCATCGGCTTTAATTATGGCAAGGTTTGCTTACATTCTCAACGTAGAAAGGTGTAGAATGAGAAAACGCATTGGTTTAAATGTGAGAATTAATGCAATTTGACTTAGATACTGCATTGACTTAGGATCCATAAACACACGAGAAACCCACCCCATACGGGTTGGTAAATGTTTGTGGAGATCGAGATGTTATTGTGATAAGTTGTTTTTCCGTGTCTATATTTGGATGCCAGAATAGAGTCTTTGGCCTTGGCTGATAGCAGTAGATTTAAAAGATACTGTGATTCTGCATTTTGTCAAGTCTTTCTTTTTTCCAAGATGCGCAGTTGAATTTATAATCACAATGTATGTTAAAATGAATGTTTTATGCTGCTTTTTTAACGCTTTCATTTTACAATAACAAGTATTATTATGATCTTGAAATCTATGTCAATATGAATGACTAGCCTAATAATGATTGTTTTGGTAAGGGGATTTTCTTTTCATTT
This sequence comes from Amphiura filiformis, assembly GCF_039555335.1. NCBI lineage: Eukaryota > Metazoa > Echinodermata > Ophiuroidea > Amphilepidida > Amphiuridae > Amphiura > Amphiura filiformis. The sequence continues at coordinate 8,418,665 of NC_092641.1, read as the reverse complement.
CTCTACTTGATAACTTAAAAAACGACATCAATTTGTATGTTCATAAAAACAAGGACATTTTTATTGTAAGAGGAACATGGAATTAAAATAAAAAGAAGATGAAGAAGAAGAAGAAGTAGAAGAAGAAGAATATTTGATTACCTACAGGATGTATCAAAATTGAAAAAAAATACAGTTTGAAAAATGCCACTAGATTATTTGGTCATAATGCTATAGTTACTAACTGAATCAACTTCTTCTCCTCCCACAACCGTAAAATCACTTGAGTGTGACCATTAATTAGGACTCAGTGTCAATTTTTGAGAGCCGTTTAAAATGCAGTCGCGCGAAGTCAGTCAATTAAAATGAAATGAAAATCTTTACAGTAATTGACAGAAAACCTTGTAGAATTGTTTGAATCATCAAGTGGAATGACTAATAATACCCCTGATCTAACATCTCAGGATTTCTTCTTGTGCTGTGTGGCTATTCAGAGACACATAATTGCACAACATCCCCAAGCAGGGCAGACCTCTATTAAGAAATGGTGTGAATAGCATGATGTTGAGGAGAGCTGATATCTGCATACATGGTATGGTGGCCATGCTCTGGTGGCCATGTGGACGACTAAGACTGACAATTACTGTAAAGAAAGTGGTCCAACATGTGATTTTCATTATGCTTTGATTTTAATTGACTTTGCGCAACTGCATTTTAATTCCCAAAAATAGCCACCGAGTCCTTATCAAGAAGTTGATTCAGCTATCAACTATAGCATTTTGACCAAATACATTAACGCTTTTAATCTGGTGGCATTTTCAAACTTTATACTTTAGTTTGATACACCCTGTACTAATAGTGAGACATGTCAAGCTTTTTCTTAAAGATAGAATGCTATCAAATGTAAAACTGAGCTATTCTATAGAAGACTTCACTTTAATACCCCACGCACCATGCAATGTGAGTACATTTTAAAAGGAGCCACCTATTCAGGTAACCCTATTTGAAATCTACCCCCACCCCAGTGTGGCAGATTAAGGTCTTGTCTTTCATGTGGGGTGCATGGTTTGAAAGTTGAATTCATTTAGATTCAGGTGATATTAATAGAATTAGAATTACAGCTATCTGACTTTGATACACCATTGGCTGATACACATGAGAACATCACTCCATACGGTTGGTAAATGTTTGTAGTGATCGAGCTCTTATTGTGATAGCTTTGTTTTTCTACTTCTATATTTGGATGCCTGAATGGAGTCCTTGGCCTTGGCCAGATAGCATTTGATTTTAAAGAAACTGTAATACTGCTTTTTATTAATTCTTTGTATTTACAACAAAAGGTAGTTGATAGAATAATCCTGATATCTGTGTTAAAATGACTGTGTTCTGCCTTTCTTAAAACTCTCATTTTACAATAATAGGTATTATCATAGTAACCTTGAAATCTATTTAAAGAAGACAGACTAGTCTAATAATGATTGTTTTGGTAAGGAGATTATCTGCCAAATCTTTATAAGTAATAAAGATGTCATACGACATCTACTGTAAAAACTCGATAGTTAGCATATGTGCTTACTATCGAGCGTTTTTGAAACATGCAAACATGAAGTGCACCATCCACAAAAGTGTAAACTGTTTTGAGCAAGTCATCGATACACATAGTTATATACGAACAAGTAAATCTGCAAATTTTAGCTCAGTTGGTAAAGCGCCGGACTTTGGTATAATTTCATGTTTTCAAAAGCGCTTGATAGGAAGCAAATATGCTAACTATTGAGGTTTTACGGTAGTCTGATTGTAAGAGTGCAAAGGAGAGATGTCTTATTATAACTTGCAAAAGTAAATTTCCATAAAATAAAATAAAATTTGAAGATAAAATGCATTTTCAGTGTCCAAGAATACCATGTACAAGCCTGGTTAGTGCAATTATGAACCATAGTGTGACGTCACAATGGTTCACACGATTCTTTGTTCTCACCAATTTGTAGTTCAGATTGTTCTTGAAGACATTTATATTTAAAGGAGTATTTCGTGATCCTAGCATCCTCTATTTATGTCATTTTTCATTAGATATCCACGAAAAAAACTTATTCCCAAAATTTCAGTTGATTCCGATTTTGCGTTCGCGAGTTATGCATGATTATGTGTATTACACTGCTCCATAGACAATGCGTTGTAATTTCGTACTGGTGCACCAGAACGAAATTCAAATTTCACGATATCTTTGCTAAACGAATTAATCTGCAAGAAATATTTTGTAAAAAATCTCAACTTTTTTGAGAAAAGTGGGGGGGGTGAGGCTGTGGATCACGAAATGCCCTTTTAATTGAGAATAATATTTTTTATATCTTACTATCTACCTGTTTGCTCCAAAGACTGTTACAACGATGTTCTAGTGCACATATGACTTTTTGAAGCTAACATGCGGAGCCTTGATGGATTTGCAAGAAGGTCTTATGTATGTACTTTCAAGGAACATTTTATACATTAAATTAATAATTAGTTAATTGCTTTAAGATTTGCAAAATAGCTGAAAATTTGGTCAATAATCTATTATTTTCATAATCCACCAAAAATCAATTCCCCCCCAAAATGGCTGACCCGATAAGCACAATTATTTTGCCACTATTACTTTGGTTTATTTTATCGCTTTTAAGTCTGTGTAATTAAATAAATCTGATTTAGAAAAACAAAACAATAGATTTCACTCACTCAAGCAAATGAATTACTTTACTAAGTCTAACAATAAAAATGATGTTGACGTAATTAAAAGGGCTTGTTTATAGCGAGACATTTCACAATCAGTAACGTTTCAGCTTTAATTGTCAAGGTAGAAAGATTTTAATAAATGGGAAGGAAAGATAACATACATGAATTGACTTCAACTATATTAATAGCTACAAGGAAGAAAGACAATGAAACATACACGGTAAACTTCAATCGATTTCTTTCGCCTAAGAAGATTCGCAGTGGTAACATGCTCATGGATTCCCCCAAGGAATTAGGTTATGAAATGACCTTGGAAATTTAGAAAATGGATAGAAAATTGTGTTACCACGCATGCGGGAGTGTGAAATAGCGCTGAATTAATTGCATCTTCCGCGGGCAATTTAGGTAACCAGAATGAGCAGTGGAACCGTATTAGGCTATTTGAATGAAATCCATACACCCCTATTATAGACAGGACTTTAATCTTCCACACAGGGGGTGTGAATTCAATATGAGGTTACCTGAACGGTTGACTCTATTTGGATTCTAAGCACCCTGTGTGGGAGATTAAGGTCATGTCTTTCACAGGGGGTGTGTGGATTTCAACCGGGGTGGCGCATTCCGACAGTAGTTTCATTTCCTTTTTCTGTTACTGCTGCTGTCTATTGCTTTTATGTAGATATGATAGAGCGGAATATTAACTTGGCTAGTTATTAGATGCATTATGCATTTTTATGTGTGTTGGGTCGTCTATTTTATGGACATTAGATTACACTTTCTAGTATAGTTTGTGAATGTAATGTGCGGTTGTCAGGTTTATTTAGTCTTTCTTAATGTCACAGTTTAAATATTAGTTAGATTGTGCAAGAAAATATGTAGATTATAATGATTACGTACACATAATATGTATAGAAATATGCACATAATGTCAAAATATTTGAGATGTTTTGGTACTAGTTGATAGTGCAGTTACATCTATGTGATGTAAACAAATTGACATTGCCTATTAAATATGTGTCATCAACTCGAATGTTGTTAATTATAGTGGTTGGTTAATTGTAAAATGCATGATAGGAATTATAAGCCAACTAGGTTAACAACCACAGGCCAAATACAGCCAATGTGCAAATAAATGATCAACCCTTGCAAATATATTTGAAACCCAAAACTATTGTAATTTTACCACAACATTTGACAAGTCAACATATTAATTAGCAACAAACAATGAAAGTGTCTTACAGAATGAAAATTTATTTTCAGAAGAAACCTTGAATTTGCCGACTTTCTAACATTGAAATCAATAACAACGTAGTATATACCTTAATTGCAATATGTTCTTATATGCATCCTTGAAGCATGCGTAGGAATTCATTTGCAATATTGATTATTATCTGTTACATCTTGTATTGCTAGACTTGAATTAACCTATAAAAAGTCACGTGCTTATCTTCATGCAGACGTTACGTATGACGTAATTTCGCGCCAACAAAATTGTTCTTTTGAGCATTAACATGTGTTTCCTACTACTATGAATACGCTCTACGTTATTTTTTCAGGCTATATTATGATTAAACAAAGCCATGCAGAATTAAAAATTATTGTTACCCTCAAGTTGAAATTAATTATTGTAATTTCTGTGCGTATCGAGATTTCAATCTGTATGATCAGATAAGTCTGGAGGTACATGTAACAAAATTAAATTTTTATTGAATCAATGGTACTAAGTTCACTGATTAAGTAATCAAACGATTCGCTAGCTTGGAAAATACTTGTATTCTTCTATTTTATTGCGACGCCCTAGGACCAATAATTCTACAACAATCACAAGCAAATTCTGTACATAAATGCTATATAAAAATATAGAATCCTCGGCTTCATCAGAAACAATACAATAATGTTAAAATATGTACGGTATACACAGTTTATCATATTGATCAAGTAGGGAGTACTGATATTCATTCACTTTATCCCTTTAAATCTAAATATTCTCCAATGTACACAGTTTAAATAAATACCACGCAGGTAGGAGCCTCTGGTATCCAGTTAATATACCTAAAATAAAACCAGCCATAATCCACCCCGTAACCGAAATGAAATAACAGACAGTTGAAATAAAACCACAGGTCTGTCGCGGGCCATGTCCTTACAAATACCTTCAAAGGCGTACTCGGGAAAAGAAAACATTAATCAAGTCTCTCTCCTCAATTTCTAGCATTGATCCTGTGACAATTTTCCACACCCTGTTTTTCTTTTGCTGCTGTTAAGCCTTTGGCGTGCAAGAGGAATACGCTTATAAAAACTAAACAGCTTCAAGGCGTTACTAGCTCTGTCGTTTCATTGTATGAATCGGGAAACCCTGTTGTGCATATATGACTGCAAAATATCGGTTCAATTTGAATGTAAGCTTATGTTTGTTTTTTGTCTTCTTGAAATTAACAATTCAAATATCGATTTCATCTCGATATGAAGCAAATTTACATTAATTTGAAAAGAAACCTTGACCGCAGAATAATAGAAACTGCTTTACGAATTTCAAACGGAAAAGGACAGATTGATTATTTTACAGTATATTGCTGTTTCAACAACATCTATATTAGACGTTGAAATGTGTTCAAGAATCCGTGAAGTTACTTATTTGTACAAACAACACGTTAATTATCTTTAATTATCGCCTTCTTGGCGCTAGTCACTTTATGTATCTTTGTAAATGACGCAGATGACAAAAACCTTGGATTATGTAACAGTACGTGAGTTTTAATTGGACATTGAAGTAAAAATAAAGTAAGTAGCGACAAAGACAGACAAATTGCTTCTGCATCTCAGTTGTGTCCTTAGCAACTATTTGGGCGTAAATTTCAGACAGCTTCACAATATTGTAAAAACCGCCTGTAGGCCCAATGTGCTCAGTTTTGGCAATCACTGAAAAACACTTCCCAACATGCCCCACGGCTCAGGGATCGACCCGTCTCTTATTTTATTGATTGAGCGGGCCAATTTTTGCTGGCGGCGGTGAGAAATATATTCGATGGTTTCTCCCAAGTCATTGAAATTGACTTATCAAATAAATGCGTTAAAAGACACCGGGGAATGTCGAAATGATAAACGAATGAACATTAATAACAGGCGATGAAAAACCTGGAACCGGCACCTGGCTATATTGTGTGACATTTAGGTGAGTCTGAAGAAGGGAATAACCAAGGTTCTTATTTCATCTTGATTTTCAATTTTTCATAATCTCAGGTGACTTAATTTTGTTTAATAAAAACAAATACGATATTAGTATAGTCTGCTCAGATTTAATGAGTGCTAGTTTGAATGCGCTGGAAGGGTTTTAGGTTTGGCAGAGGCATATAAACAAAACATGCTAAAGGTGTACACCAAAAACAGATTGCGAGATTCAATGCTGGCTTTATTAATAAATGAGCATCAATACAAGGAATTGTGTATTTTGATATCCTGGAAAATTAACGTACAAAAAAAACCCCAATCATAAAAATCAATTTTGAAATATCCAAAATATACAAAGAGACAATAATATTCTGTCTCCTTTTATTTTTGGGAGGAATAAAAATTCATTCAATTTTTACTTTACAATGAACATCGTTCGATGCAGTAAATCTTTTTTTATCTGTGGTTTATTATGTATCAAAAAAACTAAGGGTGTTCATATCTAGTAATAACATTTTTCCAAATCAGCCGTATTGTTTTTAACCTTAGAACTACAAAGGGCGGTTTACGCCCAAACGACCTAAGCTAATCGTAGATACATCCGTTGCGGTCATTTTCGTGTTTTTACCCCCAGTACCTTACCCGGGGGTAGGACTGGCCATCAAAGATGACCATAGAGGAGGATTGGTGAGACCCCAATGATTTTCATTTCGCGCTTGTAAAATTATTCCAAGAGAGCTACTGCCTTTTCACTTAATATACTTACATAATAATTGATTTGAAATAGTCATTTCCTTCTATATCTAGGAGAAATTTGGTGAAAATCGCATTTTTGAAAATTTGCATTTGCGCCCTCACAGTATGATGTCATAGAACCTATTTTGATGTCACTGGATAGAGAAGACCCATAGCTATACATTAGAGTTAACGAACAATTGTTGTCATTATTTCAACCTCTCAGTGCATGTAATTTTGCTCAATAGCATGTTAATTTTAAAACCACGAAGGGTGAAAATCAATGTGTTTATCTAATTCCACATAAGAATTTCAAGTGTGCACTAATTCCAGAGGCGACTTATGCATTATTTATAAACATTTTAGTAATGAAACTAGTTTATTTCATATAAAACAAAGCATGAACCATGGCAAAGTTCCGCTATGATAATTTGTTTTGGGCTATCATGATCACATTGATTATCGAACTACCTCCACGAGTAGTTTCTTATAAAATTCTAGTCGAACTTGGTTATTGTCCCTGTAAATTTAGATCTCACTAAATGTCTAGTCATACATGATTATATAAATCATGTAAAATTTGACTCTAATAAAGCCAAATTTGATTAGAGTCCTAGTAAAATACCCAGCAAGCACAAAACGTTTTCGACATCATTCGCAAAATGTTAGAAAAGGTTGCTAGAAAACGTTTAAATGTCGGGTTATATAAAGGATATACTTATAAAGGGTATAAAACGATTTCATAACATTCAAAAACATTTGTTGATGTTACCTACTACAAATATTCTAACATAATGTTGTTTAAGTGTTGACAAAATATTGGCAAAAAGTGTTGGCAAAATATTTTACAATAACATTTTGAAAATATTGTTGTAGTGTGTTTTCATGCAAAACGTTTTAAAACATTTCCTTGACCTTTATATAACCCGACATTTAATGTTATTAAAACATTTTTATCTAAACCAAAACCCCAAATACAACATTATTTAAAAACCTTTTGTGTTTGGTAGGTTAGATGTCACTAACCAAATTTCTAGTATCATATTTGACCATAAATAATGTGAAATTGGACTCGAATAATGCCACATTAGGCAAGTATTGGTTAATATTTCACAAGATTTCTGTTCAAATTTGAGCAGAAATCAAGTGAAATCCTATTTTAATACCGTAAAATCTCGTCTACAAGCATATAGAGCGCTTCTGATGAAAGTTACATTAATCCAGGCGCCATTATGGTTTTTGAGCAAATAAATTACAGATCCAATCATATACAAACAAGTATTATTGTAAGACCAATCTATTGTATTGGCATATTTACGCTTGTTTCATATTAATTGAGCTTTCATCAAAAACGCTATATATGCTTGTAGACGAGGTTTTACGGTATAGAGGTAGTCATTCAAATGCAACTACATCATTTAAGAGTGTACATATATTCACGTTTACTTATAAAAGTCTAATGACTCTCAATTTCATAGTCACTACTTTATATTTACACACTCTATAACAGCAAACACTTTTACCAAACGAAACTGCCTTTTTCTCGGCCTCGGCGTGTTAAAACATCTACATTCTTCTAAGTGAAACGTCTCTAGTAGTGATCAAGTACTGAGGTATTTTGCACATCGTTGGCCCACCTTGTGCAGATGTTTCAACCAAATCAATAGCCCTGCACTTATAGGGCATAGTCGCCCGAGGAAGTTAAGGACCTGCTACGAAGGGGATATTTAATAGGAAGTTTATCGCAGGACAAAACTAATTGATTTTTCTAGCGAGCAAATGCACCACAAATTTCGCGCTACAGTGCTGTTATTTGAACTTACATGGCACGCATACCAACTCATTATATTGTGATGAAATATATAAAATGATGGTTTAAAAAACGCTCTCGTCAATTTTAAATAATCGATTCCTTTTTACCTTTCATTAAAGATGAAGTAAATGATCACCAGGTTGTGAACTTTGCAATTATTTACGCTAGTTTGCCCTTTAACAAATTGTTAAGGATGTTGTAGTAATCATTATTATTAGCAATCACCTTCAAGTCTATTTCATCAAGGGGCGATCAATCACTATACGCGTATATAATGCAATGCTACATTTTGTTTCACACTCGCTTCCTTTAACAGAGAGACTAATATAATTTGAATGGTCGAGCCATTGCAGTGACAGCCGCACCAATAAGCCCGAGTGCGCGATTCTTTCGTAAAACTGCCAGTCCAAATCATCAGCTAAATTATGCGTTTGATTTTTAACAGAAACGCTCTATGGGTTACTGACGTTTAGTTGCAGTTTTATCTTCTAAAGGGTTAAAGGTCAAGAAGTAGCTTAGTTGCATTCGAAATGTCTCATTCTATCGATCACATAAAGGTCGACGATGCCACAAATACAGTTTCAAATGGGAAAGATGTCCCTTAGCGGCGGGTAAAAGTGGTTATTAAGTGCTCGCTCGAGTATAAAACGTTTTTCCATCTTTCACTTTGATTCAACGCTTGGATAATGATGTGTTTCACAATTGTAAATAATTGGGGCAGTGTAATGCTTTGTCGACATATATACAGACCAACTGCCAATGGAAAGCATACATATGATTTTAATGCATGAATTATTTTGTGTGTTAATGGAAAATTCTAAAAACTGTTGAAACATCATATACATTGTATGGATGGAGATCAAGATATGGGCTAAAATACATTTCATTTCGTAATTACAGTAGAAGAAAAGGTAAAGACAAATTCACTGAAATTTAAAAAACAAAAAAATTAAAAATTAAATAAACACTGTAAAATAAGAAAATTGTACTTGAACATAACTTCATATGAGACTTGACAGGTATGTTTCCGTTATAAATTTGAGAAGAACTAAATCATATGACATAGTCCATTCTTGCAAGAGTCAGCAACAACCATAAATCTTGCATCGACACTGAAACTGTCGCGGTGGTTCCACAGCGCATTTGAAACATTGCAGACAAAGTATCAAAAAATCGTATTTTTGCATATTCTTTTAGCTGTGTTACACCTTTAACATGTCTGTATACTATATGCTTTGAAACTAAGTAAATTCAACACCCAAGTGGAGGAGTGTTGCTCGGTACTCAAGCGGCTCCCTCAAGTGTTGTTGGCCATTTTTACGCGCTAGGTGTGATCGGAATTCAAAATTGTTAAAAGGGGAATATTAGGATAGAGCTAATGTAATGCTTACGAGGTACTATATATTTTTCTACTTTATTTTGTAACAGATTATTTGAAGAAAGAAAGAGGCGAAGAAAGAGAAGAGAAGAGAAGAGAAGAGAAGAGAAGAGAAGAGAAGAGAAGAGAGAAGAGAAGAGAAGAGAAGAGAAGAGAAGAGAAGAGAAGAGAAGAGAAGAGAAGAGAAGAGAAGAGAAGAGAAGAGAAGAGAAGAGAAGAGAAGAGAAGAGAAGAGAAGAGAAGAGAAGAGAAGAGAAGAGAAGAGAAGAGAAGAGAAGAGAAGAGAAGAGAAGAGAAGAGAAGAGAAGAGAAGAGAAGAGAAGAGAAGAGAAGAGAAGAGAAGAGAAGAGAAGAGAAGAGAAGAGAAGAGAAGAGAAGAGAAGAGAAGAGAAGAGAAGAGAAGAGAAGAGAAGAGAAGAGAAGAGAAGAGAAGAGAAGAGAAGAGAAGAGAAGAGAAGAGAAGAGAAGAGAAGAGAAGAGAAGAGAAGAGAAGAGAAGAGAAGAGAAGAGAAGAGAAGAGAAGAGAAGAGAAGAGAAGAGAAGAGAAGAGAAGAGAAGAGAAGAGAAGAGAAGAGAAGAGAAGAGAAGAGAAGAGAAGAGAAGAGAAGAGAAGAGAAGAGAAGAAGAAGAGAAGAGAAGAGAAGAGAAGAGAAGAGAAGAGAAGAAGAGAAGAGAAGAGAGAGAAGAGGAGAGGAGGGAGAGGAGAGAGAGAGGAGAGGAGAGGAGAGGAGAGGAGAGCAGAAGAGAGGAAGAGAGGAAACGAGAGGAGACGAGAGGAAAAGAGAGGAGAAGAGAGGAGAATAGAGGAGAAGAGAAGGAATCAAATCAATTTCATCTGATGAAAAAACCTTGCCCTAGCCGTAATTGATCCTGCAGTTACACAGATTTGAATATTCTGTTCCACTAATAAGATTGTGCATACTTGCTCCCATATTTACAGATACCTGCGTTGGTACAAATATCAAAATCTTGCATGCTTTGCGCCCCCAGTTGCTCTTCAAAATCTACTGCATTATGGAGGTATCTTAGCAGTTTTAAGCGGTGCAATGTATTAAAGCTATGGCAAGTGACCAGCGTTTAGCCCGAAGGAAGGGATCACTTAAGCATCTCACGTACTGGCGACGAAATCCATGTCTCAGGGATGTTTTTGAATTTTATGGTATTTAATAACGCCCCTGGCTTACTTGCAAGAGTATTATCATAATGAAGAGAGCCTTATTAGGGTAAGATCGCAACTAGGGTGTTTTATGACTGTTAAACTACGTATCGGCAATATTCAGAAAAGTGTTGACAACACGAAGATAAAAATAAATATCAGTTCTAATAGACAGAGTTTATACGTTGAGAAATAAGGAGCGAATAATATGAAATTATAGTGATATTTACAAATTTCAAGTCTTTAAATTAATGAGTTATGTGTAGTTTCATGTTACTAGCAAATAGTTAAATATGATAACAGGTTTGAGTAGATAGCTTGGAATTATCAGGTACGTGTTGTTAGTAAGAAAATCATGATTGTAATTGCTGCCCAATACAAGAAAATACAAACATTTAAAATCCACACTACCCCTGTGGAAGATTTTGGAAATATCTTCCATTCCACAGGGGAGTATGATTTTCACATGGAATGAATACATTAGGCAGCTCCATTTGAATTTCATACACCCTCTGAGAACGATTCAACCTGAATCTTCAACAGCGGGAGGGAGAGTTTTAATTGGAGCTGCCTAATGTGTTCATTCCATCTGAAATTTATACTCCCTTGTGGAAGATACTTCCAAAATCTTCCACAGGGGGAGTGTGGGTTTTAAATGGAATAGCCCAATAGAAGAGAAAGAAAGGGAAAAAATCCTGCGAGTAAAATAATCAAAATACAAATATACATACACAAACAAGACAGCAGGTGGTTTATGATTAAATCCGCTTCCTACAAATGGATGGTTGCAGTATCCTTTTGTTTTTCATTCGATGTCCTCAAGCGAAACATGATTGGAAATATAAATAATAATAAATTCTTATTAAAGTCCCTTACCTTACATTGTGGGTGATGTCAAATAGCCCATGAACCACTAAATGAAGATGTTTTATAGTAAATGCACTATATCTCTGTTATAAATACGTTCATTGAAAGTTACAATTTCTTGGATGAAGAAAAGTAGTGTTTTGTAATCTCAGAAATACTTAGATTTCTGGTAAAACTATTATGAGAGGCGGGGAAAATGGATGGCAACAGCTACGTTGGTTTTGACGATCAACCAAATGATGAAAACATATCACAACATTATATTCCTATTGATGCACGTATTATATCACGGTTGTTTGATGTGATCATATGATATTTCTTTCTAACAAAACATTATAAATGTTCAATTCTAGACATGAATCATACCAACACTAAATTGTATAAACCCAATTTTTATTTATTTCTATATCAAATTATTTATCTCTTTCTGTTTTTTGTGATTACTTTTATTCAATTCGGTTCTATTTTATTTTAAATTTAAATATAAAGCCAAATAATTATACCTTACCTTTGATAATAAAACGGGTTTTTTTTAAATTCCCTTGCCATTTGTTAGTCTTCTTGGTGATGTTCTAATACCAATCCAGCAAACACGAAACGTTGCCAGACGTCAGGTGTCGGGTTATATAAACGATATATAAAGGGTATAAAAAGTTTTCATAACATTCAAAAACATTTGTTGATAACTTACTGCAAATATTCAAACATAATGTTATTTAAGGGTTAACAAAATATTTGGCAAAAAATGTTTGCAAAAATATTTTTCAATAACATTTTGAAAACATTTTTAAAATATTGTTGAGTGTATTTTCAACACAAAAATGTTTCCATAACCTTTATATAACCCGACATGTAATGTTATTAAAACGTTTTTATCTAAACCAAAATATAACATGTTTAAAACGTTTCAAAAATTTTTTTGTATTTGCTGGGAATGTGCAAGTTTCTACCCCGTGTAAAGATGCAAGCAAGATTTAAGATGAATAGCGCCATCATTGTTCAACTTTTCTTTAAAATGACTCAGATTTACATGCCATCAAACTACAACCGTGGTGTATAGTAACATAGGTAGTCTAAGCGATGTCTTCATACGTGTATTATTAGGTATAAAACATGAACGTGGTACATAACACATTTTGCTAATGATTTAATTTGATTTTACAGTATGAGGATGCACAATGTGCTGTGCATACAAGACAAGAAGGTGTTTTATGTGAGAATAAATGGGTTAATTCCATTTTGCAGTGCAGTTGAGAAATACAGTCATGTAATATAATTCATTTCTTCATAATTATTGTTATCTTTAATACAGGAAATATAATAGCTCGAAATTGCATTTGAATCCGCCATTGGTAGGAAACATTTACACACAAGAAAACATTTTAAGAGTTGACGCAGAAGCTAATAAGACAACATTAACATTGGCAAAATAACCAGAAGAAGTGCTTCAATTTATAGCTCGCAAGGTTGTGTCAAGGCTGTTTATGGAGAGAGACATGACGGAAAATAATTAGTTTTCATGTCTGGCTTATTATTACCTAGTAACACTGCCATTAGTTAATTTTCATTATTTTTTCAATTACAGTTTAGAATTGGGTTGAGCACAAAGATGTATTGTTGTATTTGGGGAGCTTAATACAATGAAGTACAGACGCATACCTGTAAAATTGAGAATTCTTCCATTATTAGAGAAGGAAATCGTATTCTAGAAATGTGGGATTTTTACGCATGTATTAAGTGATGAAGAGTTTATAGATCGATATATCGCGATACAGAGTAAGAGAGATGATGCGAGAGAGGATGGGAGAGGGAGAGAGAGAGAGAGAGAGAGAGAGAGAGAGAGAGGGAGGGAGAGGATTGTAGGAGAGAGAGTATAATTTTATTCAGAGAAAAGAAAACCAAGACATACACTCCCCAAAATGCACTTACTCACCCCAGCACACACAACGTTGTGCAAATAGCGATTAAAAACTCTTTTAATTAACATAATTATACTTGCTCTTGACTCAGTACACACCACCCCCACAAACCCAACAACCCCTTCACCTTCATACTCACTACACACACACTACCAAAACAGCACTCTTATCAAAAACCACAGCATGATTGATAAACATTATACACACGCTCCAACAGGCGTCATTTTACGTCAAACAGGCGTCAAGTTGCGTACCCTCACAATTTACTAACAATTAATTATGACACACATAAGTAAATTGTACATACATTACATACTGCACAATACTTTAAATGTGTAAACCAGATTCTATACTAAGGAAAGGAAATTTAGAAGGGTCCTTAAAATATCTCAATTGAAGCAATAGAAGCTATGGCGTCATAATAACTTGAATACAGGAAAGCCATACTGGGAGACCATTAGTAGCGGTCAATGCTTCTATTTTTATTCACTTATTGGAAGGATATTTTTTAAAGAGTATGGCGTATTTAAACCGTGAATTAGGGGAACATAATATTGCATTTTTTGCTCATATTCTGCAAAATTCACATGCATCTGAGACACAGAGTAGTGAAATCTAACCAAGTGACAGGTACTTCCTCTGATTTTATTCCTTTATTACATTTATATTTGATATTCGTGTTTTTAACTTCAATAGTGTTAGTGAAACTACCATTGCGATGATTATTATCATTTGCCTTTGCGAGTACGGTAAAATAAATGTGAAACTTGTCTCCAAAATTAACATAATTATAATAATATTATTCCCATAGTTTGGAGGAAAATAGGAAATATGCCCTCGTCAGTACCATCATTTTTGTATACTTTTCATACTCTCTTGCAAGAATTTTACTTTTAGAATTCAAAAACATTTTTGAAAGAAAGCGATTAAGTAACGTGTATTACCTGTAATACCTGTTAACTATAGCCAGTAGTATTTTGTTTTATCTATGAGATATAAATCCACAAAACATTTACACAATTTAAGTTATTTTGTGCCTCATTTTTCTAACTTAGAAACCGATATTACAAAGAGGTGTAGAGAAGGGAGCCTCGTATTGATGGTATAGGAAACTATAACCTCTTATCTCCGGGGAGAGCCAAGGTGCCCGTTATGTGCCTCGCAATATTAACTACATTTCCTGAAGAAATATCAAAAACATTAAGTGAAGTAGAAACCAACCCTCGAGTGAATCAATACAACACTCTTTTCCCTTTACACGTAGGATTTTATTATAGTTCATATTTCTCATATATATCGGCGACAACTGTGGTCTAAGCACGTATTTTGTATTACGGATTTGCGCTGTCGCTTTTATAGCGAATAAATGATCGACTTGTAAAGCCATTGGCGCCAAATTTCAACAACTCTTCAAAAAGTGAGCATTTGCAGACGATGAGTTTTCTCCGAAGAAATATGGATTGGTTGTCTTACCTTACATTAATGTAAAGGAGTGTTAGTACCTCAGAGGATGCCTGGAATCGTTGACATGAATTAAGTCTATTCCTGGATCAAATCTTCAAGTGTTTGGCCGCCGACCTAAAAATGTTTATTTATCGTGAGTCGTGAATCAAAGCATTTATTTCCTTGTTTTCTCCGCTGAGTAAAGTCAATTGTGTTTCATATCACAGCCACAGAATATCAGAATATTCTTCTCGTGACGTAACTGTGATTGATTTGACTCTTTTCTTACGACAGACTGCTAGCGATATAGACAATCATTTTTCAAAATACATTTAGATTTTCAGTCATAAATCCGTATAGCATATCCAGTAAATCATATACGAACTAAAGTTACTTTGTGGTTACTATTCCAAAACGGATCTTTCATCGTAGTGCTGGCCTTGCGTGAATAAAAAAATAATTTCAACGCAGTTCCTGTGTCCTTCAAAGTCACTGACGAATTTGTCCTCCAATAAGCTTAACAAGTATTGTGTAAAATGTTCCAAAATAAAATTGCCTCATTCTATGATAGTTCAACGACGTTGCACTTTTAGAAGCTTCTCTCCAAGTTCCACTAGCTAATTAGCCATGCTACAAACGGTGTTCGCCTTCTCAGTTACTCCACGTAACGAACAAGCATTCGTGCTTGAATGCTACCTAAATTTTATCAACTTAATCTACGTAAGATTAATATTGCTTTCTATATATACCTCACCAGAACGACACCTTGTACAAAGAACACTTGATTTGAATTACTCCAGGGCCTTTGCCTAACAAATAGTAGTTGACCAACAGTAAACAATATTAGCAGTCAAATTACCGGCTGACAATGTCGTTATGGCACACGCTTCGCAAACGTGCATTGCGATAATTTGAAAACAAATTCGAATTAAATGACAGGTTTGCATGTGTTTATCGTAAGACATTGTTAGTTATGCTATAAATATTCAGGTGCTAAGTTGATTATTGGAAAGGATTATTTGATAAAAAAAAGCGAGCGAAATTGTTTCTATTGTGTGTGCTTCAAAACATGTTAACGTCAAAAACATACGGGTGGATGATTTAGAAAAAAGCGTTTTGAATCTATCCTTATATCACACCAAATTGCATTCTAAAAACGAGGAATGTTCTTCTGATATCAAATAATATTAAATTTTTTGAAAATTCAAGATATTGTTTATATTTTTTCAAGTAAACTTTATAAAATCTAATGACAAATTAGGTCTGTTTAAATAAATAGATCAAATACATTCATGTAAATATTTGAAGAATAAAGATATTGACAATAAACTTAAACCAGTCTGAAGAGCGTTTGGAGTAGATCGGATACCTTCGATTTCATATTATAACTTACACTTGTTTTGTATGGTCGTGTCTAAATTGTATCTTTTGAATAAGTTTCAACACCACTTAACAATTACAACTTCTTGAAAGTATAGAAGAGTAATGTCTTTCACTCCTTAAGTCTAAATGTCTTGTAAATGCGCATAGGAGAGGCAAGGAAGGAAACTGTTGCAAAATAATAAGAACTAAATTATTAGAATTGATGAGTAGTACACTGGGTAGCGAACGATACCAATAGGCCATTAAATATATCGTTATGAACACGGCAGTGTGCCGAATACGCAAAATTGCTGTTCTGAGTAAACGGCGTTTGAAAATCTTGGTACCATTCCATTGGTCCTTCTAAAAATTGAGAAAATTCTTGGGCACTCATTTGAATTGTATATTACTGAAGTGAATGTTCACGAATTATTTGCAATAATTAGATGTTCTGAAACAATCGATATCATCCCTCCAAACGGGTATTTACAGCTATTCGGCTTTATGCTGAATCCAAAATATCTCTACCGCTGCGCAAATAGTTGTATACGAGGTCAAATACGCATTCAGCTACGTGTAAACCATAGCGCGCATTCTTGATTTGGGGAATTCGTGTAGAAATTACTGGTTGTCCAAAAGCTGTAGACTTTACATTTGATATACAAGTTATAAAATAGTCATTGGCCCATTGGCAGTTCTTGCGTCAATACTTAGTGGCGATATGGTGTTTGTTTTGCTAATTCAATTATATCACTGGCTTTAAAAGATATCAATAATTATTAAGGAGATATTACTTTCAACTTTATTTGAAAATGTAATTAATTAGCCATTTCTTTTCCCATAAAACACACGTGTGAGGAGGGAAGCGTTGGTATCAGAACCGAGGAGTTTCGCATATTCACACAAACTATCTAGCCTGATCCAACTCTGGAACTCCGTGGCTGGGTTAGCTTCTAAAACTGTGTCTTTGCGCCATAGTAGGTGACATATTCAGACGTTCAATAAATTGTCCTTCACATTGAAACACGGATGACCTATATGTAATTGTAAAGTACCCTTAAACTAATAATAAAGTACAATTTAACACAATAATGTAAAACATAAGATAAATATTAATTACATTCATTGAATGTGTAAACCATATTCTCTAATACGAAACGGTATACTAGAAGTGTCCTGAACTAATTTCATTTGAAATTACGACGCCTTTTAAAATAACTTGCAACACATAGCATATTGCTGTTACAATAATCATGATAATGTTGCAAATCATTTTACAGAACATTTTCGTTGAGCATATTACTATGATTAACCCAGCAAACACAAAAACGTTTTAAATAAGTTATATTTTGGCTTTTGGTTTAGGGTAAAACGTTTTAATAACATTAAAATGTCGGGTTATATAAAGGTCATGATAACGTTTTTAAAACGTTTTGTATGAAAAACCACTACAACAATATTTCTAAATGTTATTGTAAACTATTTTTGCAAACATTTTTGCCAAATATTGTATCAATACTTAAATAACATTATGTTAAAATATTTGAACCCAGCAAACACAGGAGTGTTCTTCAAAACCTTTTAATAACATTTAAATGTCGGGTTATATAAAGGTCATGAAAACGTTTTTGAAACGTTATTGAAAATATTTTGGGCAATCATTTTTCGCAAAATATTTTTTCAACCACAAAATAACATTCTGTTTAGAATGTTTTGTATCAAGTTTTCAAGAATGTTTTTGGAATGTTATTAAAACGTTTTTATACCCTTTATATAACCCGACATTTAAACGTTTTCTGTAAAACATTTTTGTTGGTTGAGTAGTAGATTATCAAAAAATGTTTTTTAAGGTTATGAAAACGTTTTATACTCTTAATATACCCTTTATATAACCCGACATTTAAACGTTTTCTGACAACCTTTCTTATAACCTTTTGCGAATGATGTCGAAAACGTTTTGTGTTTGCTGGGAAAGGACAACAAACTGGTTCATCGAATAAATAAGTATGATGTAACATAAAAGCAAAATCTCTAATCCCTGTCTAGCCGGTGTTTACATCTATGATATATAAGTCCAAAAAAGATATTTCAAGCTTCGTTGTACAAGTTAATCTCTGTTTGTTTGTTTCTCTTTTCCAACTCATAAATCGATTGAGAGGTGTTAAGAAGGAAACTGCGCTTTGATGGTATATTTTATTCTGGTATTGTGCTGTCGCTTTTATAGAAAATAAATTAAGCTCTTCCCCCTTTACACGTAGGCTGTTATAGTTTATCCACCAAAAAAACGTTGACAACGTAAAGAAAGCAGCAAGTTTAAAAAGCCCCCACCTCGGCTCACTTTTTGAAACTTGGTCCCATTTGTAAAAGATACCGTACTGATTTAATCTTTGTCATAATTATCAACTTAAAACATTTCCAGAAGTGTTATGTATCTTTAATGTGCCGATGCAATATTAAGTTGTTAGCATTCTGGAACGATCAGAAAGGTTATTATGTTGTTCTTGGCCAATATCCTATATGTTTTGTTTTATAATAATTATTAAGTTCATGACCAATGATTGAATTAAACGAATAACAAGTAGGCATGTTAATGGCAATGATGCTATTGTTTAAACGTTAAAAACACCGATTTGCTGTTGATATTCAAAATGGGACCAAGTTTCAAAAAGTGAGCCGAGGTGGGGGCTTTTAAACTTGCTGCTTTCTTTACGTTGTCAACGTTTTTTGGTGGATTTTCTTTCTTTTTATGAATGTAGCCAAGCAGCTCTAAGCTTGGAAAGTCATCGGGTTACGAAGTACTCCATAAAACGAATAAAACGAAAAATAGATGTTTGAAATTATGTTATCCTTGATTTATGACAGTAAATAATTTAATAAAACTTTATCAGCCGTTTATTTTGAAAACTTGCTGGTCACTGCTACCGCGTGACTGTAATGTTAATAGGGATACATATACATTTTAATATACCTTAATTATTCAAGGCAACTAAGAAAATGTAAATATGAACAACACATACCCAATTCTGACGATGCCAGCGAGACACAGAGTCAGTCCGATTTACTTCAAATTGAAACTATGTAGCAAGGCTTATACTACGGAAGCGTCTAAGTGCCACGACTTAGCAAGATAATTATGTTTTAATGATTGTGGTTTTTGTAGCCCTGCGGGCCAATCTAGTTGGATATCCACATTTCGCGGTTAATAGTTCTTTGTAGCCCTGCGGGGCAATCTAGTTGGATTTCCCTATTAAGCGGCGGTTGTTGGCGGTCTTTCGCGGTTTGTAGTTTTAACTTCCCTCATTCTTCATGCCCTACCCTCTATCGGGGGTTAATTTATAGTTTAAGCTCGTTGGATAACTATACTTCGCGGTGTGTGGTTCTTTCTAGCCCTGCGGGCAATCTAGTTGGATATCCAAATTTCGCGGTTGGATTTCCCTATTAAGCGGCGGTTGTTGGCGGTCTTTCGCGGTTTGTAGTTTTAATATCCCTCATTCTTCATGCTCTACCCTCAATAGGGGGTTAATTTATAGTTTAAGCTTGTTGGATAACTATACTTCGCGGTGTGTGGTTCTTTGTAGCCCTGCGGGGCAATCTAGTTGGATATCCAAATTTCGCAGTTGATAGTTATTTAGATTTATAGATCTAGTTGGATTTCCCTATTAAGCGGCGGTTGTTGGCGGTCTTTCGCGGTTTGTGGTTTTGATTTCCCTCATTCTTTATGCCCTCCCTCTATCGGGGTTGATTTATAGTTTAAGCTTGTTGGATAACTATACTTCACAGTGTGTGGTTTTTGAAGCCCCGCGGGGCAATATAGCTGGATGTCTCTATTGAGCGGCGGTTGTTGGTTGTCTTTCGCAGTTTGTGGTTTTAATTTGTTGGATATCCAAATTTCGCGATTTGTGGTTCTTTCTAGCCCTGCGGGCCAATCTAGTTGGATATCCCTAGTGAGCGGCGGTTTTTGCGTTCTTTCGCGGTTTGTGTTTTTTTTTCTTCTACT
Source organism: Amphiura filiformis (assembly GCF_039555335.1). Taxonomy (NCBI): domain Eukaryota; kingdom Metazoa; phylum Echinodermata; class Ophiuroidea; order Amphilepidida; family Amphiuridae; genus Amphiura; species Amphiura filiformis. The sequence continues at coordinate 8,398,139 of NC_092641.1, read as the reverse complement.
TGTTCAGGCCCTGGCCTCTATCGGTGGCTAATTTGTCTTTTAAACTGGTTGGATATCAATATTTCGCGGTTTGTGGTTCTTTGTAGCCCTGCGGGGCAATATTGATTGACAACCCTATTGAGCGGCGGTTGTTGGCGGTCTTTCGCGATTTGTGGTTTTAATTTCCCTCATTCTTCAAGCCCTGCAGTCTCTAGGGGGGGGGGGGTAATTTATAGCTTAAGCTTGTTGGATAACTATACTTCTTTGTAGCCCCGCGGGGCAATTTAGGTGGATATCCAAAATTCACGGTTTGTGGTTCTTTGTAACCATGTGGGGCAATCTAGTTTGACATCCCTATTGAGCGGCGGTTGTTGGCGGTCTTTCGCGGTTTGTGATTTTAATTTCCCTCATTCTTCAAGCCCTGCTCTCTATCGAGGGTTAATTAAATAGCTTAAGCTTGTTGGCTATCAAAATTTCGCGGATTGTGGTTCTTTGCAGCCCTGTGGAAAATCTTGTTGCACATTCCTATAGGCTGTGTATTTTTGCCTCTTTGCTAATTTGTCTTTACGTATGACTTTAATGGCCTTCCATATTTGGTTGTCTCTTTTTGGATACGTTTTTGTCCCTGCTGGCCTTCCATATTAGTGGAACAATTTTTCATACCTATAGAGTGTATGCAACAAACCAACCGGAACGGTATAACAATTGAAATGGCAGTCATGTAGGAATACAGTTCTACGATAGCTGAAGATGACAGAGGGACAGGTCTCTAGATCGATTCAACAACCATTCATACATATTACATGTTTTATTGTCCTATTATCATGCGAATCGCCCGTGGTAGAACAGAACTTTATTTAAATGAGAAAATATTGGTAACCTGATCTAGTTTCTTGTGTTATTCAGATTGTTGTGTTGTTCAGATTTAAATAAATAAAGAAAGTAATAAAGAGATTTCTTTTATTATTTGTTCTGCTAGCGGCTGCACTATAGGTTTTTTTAAAATAGGCCCTTAATATAATAAATAATAAACCTGAGAATCAAACATCTTGCTTTGATAAAAAAATATCACAATAGCACTGGATGATTAAAATTGTGTTATCCTTGATTAATGACAATAAAATTATTGTTTAATACAATATTGAAAAAAAGAGTTGGTCATCGGGTTTCGAACTCGGATCCCCGGATCCGGCGTCGAACGCCGAAACCATTGAGCTACGGGACTCTGATATAAATCGCTGTGTCGAAGTACATTATTTATTATATGAATGGGTGCATCGTCCGGAAAGAACAAAAGAATTGTGAAAAACTTGATTTTTTGGCGAATGGGGATCAGAATTTTTATGTAGGGTATCTCAGAAAATGCTAGGGTATAATTGGAAGTAAATCTGAAAAAGTAGTGTGTAGGTGATTGCCCGCTAGTGCTGTAGCCTTGTCCAAAAATTCTGGATCAGCATTATTTGCCACTAATTTTCGCTATGAAATACCGGGTGAAATGAAGCAAAAGTGTTTGTTTATTATTAAACAATGGTTGACTGTAGGATTGGTGTCCCTTTTTGAATTAATGAGTTGTCAAGATATTACATTTGGGACTCTAAATAACATTAAACATGGTTTTAGATACATTTTGTGCCCAGCGAAAAATATCATAGAACAATAGAAGTCAAGTGTTTTAATGTTAGGTGTAAATATAGTCTCGCGGGAGCATCTTATTAGTCTTCTTTAACAGTCTTTTTTTTAAAACTTGCTGGTCACGGCTACCGCGTGACTCTAATTTGGGATTTTAGATGTTTTAATGGCGACACGTGGCCCCTATTCCCGTATGATATACCGCCATTGTTTTAATGTACGTTTATTATTGGAGGGAACCAAGAAAATGCAAATATGGACAAGACATACCTAATGTTCACGATGCGATATGGCTGAGATGCATGCGTCGAGATTGATACCGGCGTTCCAAGTGGGATTGTACCGATCATTATAACTCTGTGATTATAGAGTAGAGATATTTAGAAGGAACAATAGAGTGTATGCAATACACCGACTGGAACGGTATAACAATTGAAATGGCAGCCATGTTGGAGTACAGTTCTAAGATAGCTTAAGATGACAGAAAGACAGGTCTCTAGATCGATTCCACAACATTCATATGTTTTATTGTCCTATTTAATCATGCGAATTGGGCCGTGGTAGGACATAATTTTATTTCAATGAAGTCGTGTTCACACGGTCAGCCTGACATATTAGCGGTAACATATTAAAAGGTTTGGCTAGAGAAACGATTCTCTTATAAAGCATCTATGCTCACTTTCCACCTCGATACACCTGAGCACATAATTTCGTTCAAACTAGCAGTCAATTCAGCATCGAAGTGGTTACGTAATTCTCTTGGTTACCGGATCACGCTACTTTGGTATGCCTTCGAGTGCCATATACTTTATGTGGTGATCATTTCGATCGTGGTTCATTACTCTAGCGCGTGATCCCGTTGACATAGTAACATTACGTAACTTCGATACTGAATTATCTCAAGACAGTCTTTCATTACACTGCTGCAGCCAAACTAAATTGGTTCGCTTGCCCAAGATCGCAGTTGTTGGAGAAAGCTTGTAGTGGCCTGCTCCGCAGCCGACTAATGATGATAATGTCCGACCGTGTGAACACGACGTGAGAATGACTCTGCAATTAGTGACGTGGTATTGCATATATAGATAATACCCTAGTATTGTTATCCTGATGTAGTTTCTTGTGTTATTCAGATTTGTTTTATTATTTGTTCGCTAACGGCTACAGTACATGGATACATCTCTATCATAGATGATGTTGTATAACACTGTGCAGTGGTGTTTTTTAAATAGGTTCTTGATATAATAAACAATTTCCCTGAGAATAAAACATCTTGCTTTGATAAAAAAAAAATATCACAAAAGCACCGGATGTTTAAAATTATGTTAACAATTCAATTAATTGTTTAATAAAAGTAAGTTGGTCATCGGATTTCGAACTCGGGTCCCCGGAACAGGAGTCCAATGCCTTAACCATTACACCACGGGACTCGGCTGTGAAATAGCATGTCGATGTACAATATTTATTATATGAATTGATGTGTCGTCCGAAAAGAAGAAAAGAATTGTGAAAAACTTGATTTTTTGGCGAATGGGGTTCGGAATTTGTATGTACGGTATTTCAGAATTTGCTAGGGTATAATTGGAAGTGAATCTGAAAAAGTAGTGTGAAGGTGATAACCAGGTAGACCTGTAGCCTTGTCCAAAAATTCTGGATCAGTATGATTTACCACTAATTTTCGCTATGAAATACCGCGTGAAATGGAAGCAAAATATTTGTTTATTACGAACAATGATTGACTGTAGGATTGGTGGCCCTTTTTGTATTAATGAGTTGTTAAGATATTACACATGGGACTGTAAATAACATTTAACATGGTTTTAGATACATTTTGTACCCAGCGAAAAATAACATCGAACAACTATGGTGTTATACATTTTGGAATTGCGCTCTCGCTTTTATAGCGAATAAATGATCGATTTGTAAAGTCATTGGCGCCACATTAAAAAAGAACTCTTTTAAAAGTAATCATTTGCAGACTATGAGTTTTCTTCGAAGAAATACGGATTGGTTGTTTTACATTGATTTAAACGAGCGTTAGTTCTTCCGAGCATGCATGCCTGGAATTGTTGACAAAAAGCAAGCCTATTCCTGGATCAAATCAAGTACTTGGCTGAAACATAAAAAAATGTTTGCCTATCGTTTTTTGGGAATGTTTACATGGGTAGGGAAGTTGGAATATCGGTTGCCTGGCAGCAGAGTATCGTCAATAGTTTGTCGTACCACATCCAATTTTAAATATCAGAATGATTCTCCAGTGAATAAACGACTGGCATTAGGTAGTTGTTATTCAAAATGCATGTACATTTAGAATTTCAACCGAAGTATCTCTCAAAATCATGTATGCCAAATAATAACTTAAATCTATAGCACCACCATGAATATCTAGTTTTCTTTAAATACCTTTGATTCAACAACATGGGATTTTAAATGACTAATATTTCAACATCAAGAGCACATTTGAGAATAGGAATAAAGCAGCATGTAAATTCAATATTTATGTTATTACAATACCATGAGATTATCTAAAATGATATCCGAATTGGGTTATTGTTCCTTTCCCAAGGGACTTTTAATCGCTATTCAACAGCTTATACAACTTTTATGTCGTCCGATGCATCGTGAATCTAATACTTCTATACGACTTGTCGGCTAAGCAGAGCAATGTATTCTTTTCTCTGTCCCAAAGGCACATGCCTCTATTTTCTGACAGCACAGTTGCAAGAAAAAGCTATTTATTCCAACCTGCCAACCTGAAACCTAGCAGATTTTCAGGATATTGTATCGTACTGGTTAACCATACGACTAGAGAAAAACTGTACCCTTTGAGAAAAGTAAACATTAATGAATACAATGTTTATACAATAAAAGTTTCTCCCCTTTTAATATTTATCTAATTTGTTTTATTACGATAACAGTGTATCCGATTTATTTTCCCTCCGAGTGCTATCACAATTTTTATCCATTAAATCTAGTAAGTGCTCTAGCTTGTTTTGACGTTCCCTCCGTTTCATTGTTCTACGATGAACTGTTGGGAATAACTAACTTGTGTCAATAGCCCTAAAATGCCTGGAATGTTTGGTATTTTAACAAGCCTGCGATGTAATACCCTGAACATGAACATGAAAAAAAAAAACCTTACGAAAAGTGTTAATCTCAAGCAGTTGGCCATTTTAGCTTTCTATTTTTATAACCTTATTCCATATATTGAGACCTCGTTACACTTCTCATTTTATCTATGGTGATTGGGTTTAATATTTCCTACAGATTTGCAATAAATTTTGAGCAGGAAGATTAAAAAATGCAATGATTTATAGTGCGTAAAGCACTTTCACATCGCCCAGACGTTGATCCACAAGCATCTGCAAACTTTACAGGTTGTCGCTGACCGCTATAGGCCACATTAATCCATAAACCATTAACAACCATACAAGGACTTTGTATCTTCAAAGGTGCACACCCTAGAATTTCACAAATTAACCATCTTAACCAGGATCAGCTCCCGAGTTTCGTACGGGTTATAACGAGACAATCAGTGCAGTAGTAAGTTCTTTGCTTAGTCCAAGGAAAATTTCAAGCTATCTTAAATTTTCCATGAGCGGTAAGGTTCGTCATTTACTGTGTAGCCTAACTATTTTCCAAGGTTTTAGATCAGCACATGCTAAAATATTTTGCAGTAAACCTTTGACAAGCGCGTACTACCGTGGTGTTGGAAAGTCAGAGCTAACAATGCGTACTGTTCATTCATTAAATTTTCTCTCGAAAACAACAGATCGCCTCAGCAACTAATCAGAGATAAATGTTTATTTAAATGGTAGATTCGCTTTACATGGTGTACTAGCAATGTAATAATGTCACCAAATATCTGGTTTTATTTTACCCTAAATCATAACAACAGAGACCGGCTTATATCATAACAAACAATAAACATAATTCATGTAATTATTTGACGATTAAAGTATAGAATCCCACCCAAACCAGTCTGCAGAGCCTTTAGAGTAAATCAGCTCACTTTAATTTAGTATATTTCTTGCTGTGTGTTTGCATGATCGTGAGTAATTCGTTTCCTTTGTATCTTCATGATGCAAACTAAAAGTCCCATAATCACTTTATGTCGCATACCGTAGTCTTTAAGTGGGGTTTCCCAGCTATTGTTCCCATGCACCCAAATGGTGTATTTTTCTAACCTATTTCTTTGTAATCCTTAAAGTCCCTAGCACACAAATTTGTTGTTTCCAAAATAAAATATTGTCCCATGGGTGGGGGAAAGGTCATTAATTAACTTAACATGGGTCAAGTTTCAAACTTCATCAAATTGTTTCGAAAACATTACTAATGTATTCCTCCGGTCATAAGGATTCAGCAAATGTATATATTTACCTATGTCTAAGGTCAAGCGTAGACTTCTAATAGATTAAAAGTTTAAACTTGCTCCGATCTGGATGAAAATGGTGTCAAAATCTTCGCTTTGATAAATGATCTTAAATAATGCTAGTTAGCATATCAAAATAGGTCAATGACCATAGAAACCCATTGAAATTGACATGTTTTGATGTGATGTGTGCATAGGTAGTTAATGTCGTTTATACATTTCAGGTAAAAATGCAGAGGGAAAGAAATGATAAAAACAATACACCATTTGTGTAATATAATGTATACAACATGCTAGCCTTTTGCTACTTAACTCAACCCAAGTCGCTGTGTGCATCAAAGAAAAACAAAATGTGTTTAAACGCATGTTTCACTGGAAAAGAAACAGTTAAATTCCGTTTTGGAATAAGATGAGAAGTAATATGCTTATGTTGCCACTACTATAGCTAGTTTGATAACATTTCATATGCACAAGAAAACACAAGTTGACGCAGGAGCTGGCAAGATAAACATTAACATTGGTTAAGCAAGCAGAAGAAATACTTCAATTTATAGCTCGCAAGGTTATGTCAAGGATATTTATGGAGGGAGCCATGACGAAAAATAATTACCTATCATGCCTGGCTTATTATTGGATGGTAAAAATGCCGTTAGTTAAATTGTCATTCTTTTAGAATTTGGTTGAGCATACAGATTGATGTTTTCGGGAGATTAATACAATAATGCAAAAACACGTTCCTGTAAAATGACGTTTATAGGTCAATAGTCCAAAAGGTCAATAGTCCAAAACACCCTATATAACTTTAAAATCGAATCCTTATTCTAAGCCTAACATATGATAACCTGAGCACTAATTCTAGCACTATCCTTAACATAGCCTAACCATATCACAAACATTAACCTTAACCCTAATTATAAATTTAACCCTAAGTTTATCCCTTACCCTAATCCTAACCTAAAAATATCCTTAAACCTAACTTTAACCGCTTTCGGACAAATGATCCATCGGACTAATTGGTTTTGCCTACACTGACATCGCTTACATTACGTGTATTAAGGATGAAATTTTTATTCCTCCTTGAAATGTGGATGTCTATGAACATTTTCACTGATTCAGAAAGGGAGAGAGACGTATAGACAAACGGAGAGGGGAAGGGAATCGGTAATTGATTCAGAAAAAGAGAACAACGCACACGCCAAAAATGCAAACACTCGCCAAAACTTAATTAAAAAAAATATATAAAATACCTATTTCACTTACAGACGTGGTTTTATTGCTCTTTCCAATCCCACCCCTACACACATCTAATCACACCTTCACACTCACGTCGCCCCCCTCGTAAATACATACATCTACACACCCCATCCATACATACCCCTACAACCACTACACGAACACACCCCGCCGCGAGGAACATCCGCACTACTTCCGCAGGCGTCTTCTTTAGGTACACATACATATTCACAAATACAACACAGGATCCTTCACATTAATTGCTGACCTATATTTAAGTGTAAGTACCCTCGCACTAACTGTTTACTTACAATTAAATTTAACACATTAAGTAAATTGTACATACATTCGTCCGTAAGTGAAAAGTGCTTTGAATGTGTAAACCAGATTCTCTAATAAGAAAAGGAAAACTAGAAGGGTTCTTAAATTATCTCAATTGGAGATATAGAAACTATGGCGCCGCACTAACCTAAAAACAGGAAGCCATACTGGACGACCATTACTATCGGTCAATGAGTCTATTTATATTCAGATGTACACGATTGCTAATCATGGTAGAATTATGAACTATGTAGATGGATATTTCTAAAGAGTACGATGTATAAATACATTGTATTAGGGAAACATGGTTATTTTTGGGCATGTTTTGAGAATTGCACCTGCACATGTGAAGTTCAGAGTGGTCAAATCCAGCCAATTGACACGCAATGCCTCTACATTTATTCCTTGAAAATATCTTATTATTGTTTGTGATTTTGACTTCAATTAATATCAATGAAACTGTCACACCCTTTCAAAGATAATTCTTTCACTTTGAGGGTATAGTAATACATTTCCTTCCATGTTAAAGGCCCATTCAGTGATTTTCTCATCCGGACGATCATAAAAATCATCAAAATTCAGATTTTGGTACCTTTGTCATGTGCTAACATAGCCTGCGATTGGTTCAGCCGAAAGCCGTGTATTTAAGACAAAATAAGACATTTTACACGAATCTGTAATCAATGTCAATACTATCAATTAGCTACATGTATTTGTATGGGGCTTCAATTTCGTCAGTACTGCTGTTTTCTTCTTTTTTGCCAAATTTGTCATTTCAAAAATACCAGATGACAATTTGAATGACGTATCCTTCACTTTTAAGCAATTTATAAACAATTTTATTTTTTTCACACTTGCGCTGGGATCACTGAATGGGTATTTTACCCAAATAGCTTTAGGAAGGACTTGTTAATATAATTAGCAAGATACTCTCTGATAAAGTTACTCTATTTGATCTTACTAGGATAATAAGGTGTCGATAGCAGATTGCTATTTAAATTGTTGTTACAAAATAGTAATGATTTTTGTAGAATAATTTTGCGATTGAGAGACAACACAATGAGTAATTTATTATAAATTATGCATAATGCATATAATTCTGACGTCAACTTAATTCTAACGTCAAACTTTGCCATGCCAGCCATCCGTTTCAAAAGGAGTACACAAATAGGCAATTATACATCAATATCGCTATCCTAATACTCTATCAGTAACTAATATTATTGCTTTTGTAATTAATGTCGCTAACTTGTAATATGGTATTCTTCTATACCGTGTGTCGAAAGTCCGTTCCGCCTATATTCCTACTTCCCCTGGAGCATAGCCTCAATATGGAAGTACCCCCTCTGTTTATTTGCCTTTGGGCTACTAGCTGCAATGAACCTTAAGGCTCATTGCAGCGAAAAAAATATGTCGGCCATTGCTCTAGAATTTTAGAGCTAATTTTGTATGTTATGGCAAATTTAAAGGTCTGCAAACCTTGATTTTCAATGGAAAAACAACAATAACCAAGGTTTGCACACTTTCGGAAGTTATCGACCATAAAAGACAACAACTTCAAATAAATTGCTAAGTGGCATTTATATTAATCCAAAACAATAACCAGTAACAAACTAATATCAAGTTAATTGTGTAAGTTTAATTTAAAGCATGTTAAAATGGTTTTCCTATGGGGGGAGGAACAGACTTATGACACACGGTATACAAAAATCAATATGCAAAATAATAATATTAATATTAAATAATAAGATTTAGAGAAATGGAATGTTGCAGTATCGTGTATTTTTAATATATATTTGTTAAATTAAAGAAACTGTCGGAAGTAAATGATTTAGCAATGTGTAAATTAATATGTGTTGAAGCAAAATCTGCAATCCCTGTTAACTCAAGCCGGTAGTAGTTTACATCTATGATTTATAAATCCACAAAACATTTACACGTTTTAAGCTTCTTGCTGCAAGTTAATATCTGTTTAGCTGCCTCCCTTTTCTATCGCAGAAAGATATTGCAAAGAGGTATTGAGAAGGGAACCGCGTATTTGTGGTATTAAAATCTATACCTCTTATCTTAGGGGAAAGCCAAGGTGTATGTTATGTGCCTCGCAATATTAACTACATTTCTCACTTTAAGTGGAGTAGAAACCAGCCCTCAAGTGAATCAATACAACACTCTTTTCCGTTTAAACATAGAATTTTATTTTAGTTCATACTTCTATAATCCCTCAGCGACATACACGGTCCGTGCACGTAGTTTGTACTCCGGATTACCCTGTCGCTTTAAAAGCGAATACAATATCGACTTGTAAAGCCATTGGCGCCAAATTTCAACAACTCTTCAAAAAGTAAGCATTTTCAGACGAAGAATTTTCTCCGTAGAAATATGGATTGGTTGTCTTACCTTACATTAATGTAAAGGAGTGTTAGTACCTCAGAGGATGCCTGGAATCGTTGACATGAATTTAGTCTATTCCTGGATCAAATCTTCAAGTGTTTGGCCACGGACGTAAAAATATTTGTTTATCGTGTGTCGTGAATCAAAGCACACAATGTTGCTTGTTTTTCTCCGGTAGGTGAAATTGGAATTCAATAATTTGTTCTGAATTTGGTTCAATTTGCCCTATGGTCATGTAGCAGAGTATCGCCAAAATCTCACCAATTTCGAAAGAACTAGCTAATGAATCTCTGTTACTCCCCGTAACTACCCAGTATTCGTGCTTGAATGCTACCTTGATTTTTCAACTTAATATGCGAAAGATTGATATTGCTTTCTGTATTTACCTCACAAGAACGGCATCTTATACAAAGAATACTTGCTTTGAAACACTCCAGGGGCCTTCCTCTAACAAATAGTAGTTGACCAAACAGTAAATAATATTAGCAGTCAAATTACTGGCCGACAATGTCGTTACGGCACACACTTCGCAACCGTGCAAAGCGATAATTTAAAATAAAATTATTTGAATCGAGTAATAGATTTGCATGTGTATATCGTAAGAAATTGTTTACCGGTGGTTGTTTTGTGTTATTAATATTCACGTGTTTTCTTTAAATAGTTCTATAAAAACAGCACGGGATTTCACGGGTCTGATATTTCAACGGTAATATTACAAGTTGATTGGAACAAATCAACATGTATTTTCAAAGATTTATGTTATCAAAGTGCCACGGGATTAGCCAAATGGATATCTGAATTAGGTTACTGTTACTCTTTACACATGTTTTTAAATGGTTATTCAACAGCTTATGCAACGTGTATGGTCCGATGTATCTTGAATATAATACGCCTTATTATACAGAGCTATCTAGGCATTTATTTGTCCAAAAGGCACATTCTTCTATTTTCCGGATTACACAGTTGCAAGAAACAGTATATTTATTCCAACCTGCCAACTTAAATTCTAGCAGAATGGTGTACCAAATTTTTTAACCATACGACTAGAGAAAAAAGTTGTTCTTTGATGAAAGTAAACAGTGATTACTACAATGTTTTAGTAATAAAAGTATATCCCCTTTTAATATTCATCCAATTTGTTTTATTACGTTAACGGTGTATCCGATTTATGTTCCCTTCGAGTGCTATCTCAATTTTTGTCCATTAAATCTAGCAAGTGTTCTAGCCTGTAATCAAGTCATCCTACATTTTATTGTTTTACGATGAACTACTCAAAATAACCAACTTGTGCCAATAGCCATAAAAGACTTGGAATACTTAGTATGGCTTGCCTCGTAAAATAACACGACTACAGATACATACATTGAACATGAATGGTAAAAAATGCGGAAAAAGTTAAATCTCAACAATGTTTCACTTTGTTATCCTATTTCATATCATCATAATACGTTACAGTTCGTGACCGGATCGTAAACGGATTATTTTGCAAATATACAAAGAAAGACAATACAACTGGACATGCCCTCATCCACTTACATTCAACCTATCAATTATCCAAACATCCCCCTTTCTCAGTCACTCCTCACTCATATCCGTCATATGTCATCACACATACACCCCAGCATCCACTTTCCTCACAGCAACAACACACACCTTCCACACACACTTTACATCAGTAATGCCCATACATATTATTTTTTACGCATTCAATAAAGAGCCCTTCATAATACTGATGACATAATATTCAAGTGTAAAGAGCCCTTGCATAACTACAGATCACAATTAACTTTTATGCATTGTGTATATTGTCCTTATATAATTTCCAAATGAAAGTGACTTTGAATGTATAAATCATATTCTCTAATAAGAAAAGGAAAACAAGGAGGGTCATAAAACTATTTCAGACTAGATATTATGGCGCCTTAATCGGAGAACAGTCACACTGCCAGCCAGGTTGCTTCCATTCTGTTATTATCTTAATCATAGTAGAATTCTTGATGTTATATAATGTGTGTATGTACTTGAACGATGTACTTGAACCGTGAATTAGGGTATGTACTACATAGATAACGTTGTGCTTTTGTGCTTTTTTAGTAAACGAGCTGTCACCTTTTCAGGTGAATGTTCCCTTCTGTTAACGAGCATTGTAAATATTTCTTATCACGTTATGTTCCCCAATAGCTCAAGGAAGAATAAATGATGAAATTTGCAAGATGCTCTACGCAAAAGTTCCTCAATTTTATTGCGTTCTGCATACGATATGCATACATCATTCTAAGGTTGACTTATCGTACCGCCACTATCCATTTCAAAATTATTAAGCAAAGAAGCGATAGAATCTGATGTTGCCATCGAAAGTAAGTTATTTGTAAATAACACATACTTACTACACTAAGCCAAAAAAGAATCTATTTTTCATAAGGTCATATCTTAAAATCCTGTCCATTAAAATGAACAAAAATTACACACAGGATTACTTCTATACTCTACTCTAAACACATGTCAGTAACCAAGCAGTTGTCCAACTGACACAACAACAAAATGCACTGACATGTAACAGCTTCCTGAAACACATTAGCAGTCCTATAAATGGCACCCAGCATAGATGATAATTCCCAAAGAGTTAGTGGAATAGTGTGGCACACGACCTGTTTCTTAAAGAAGAGCAGAAAGCAGCACCCTTTTGTACATTATCATCTGTTCAACAATTATCACAGATTTCCTGTGCTGTGTGAAAATTATTGACATGTGAATGTGGTCCAGGCCAGGAAGCCGTTCCATATCAGTGCATTTTGCTGTTGTGTCAGTTGGACAACTGCTGGGTTACTGACATGTATTTAGGGTAGAGTATTGAGGCAAACCTGGGTGCAATTTTGGTTAATGTTGATTACAGGATGTTAAGATATGACCTTGTGAAAAATTATAATTTCCTTTTTTGGCTTAGTGTATTTGTTCTTTAGCGTAACGAATAAAGTATTCGTCTTCAAAATTCAAAATAAATTCAAATAATTTGTACCAAAGTATAGAGAACAACTGAATCTCGTACCTTTCTTCATCACAATGCTAAAAATGCCCTTTTTAAAGAATCTTGGAAGTAAATATCTTTTGTCGATATATTATTTTATAGACTTATTCTTGTCAATTTCCAAGATTCTTTTATGTTCTCGCGAAATCACTGACAATCCATTTGAGTGGAGTAGAAACCAGCCCCCGACGACCCCGAGTGAATCAATACAACACACTTTTCCATTTAGACATATGATTTTATTATAACTCATACTTCCCATATCCCTCTACGACGCACATGGTTTATGTATGTATACTGTTTTCCAGTTTTTCGTTCCCGCTTTTATAGCGCATGAATTATCAACTTGTAAACCCATTGACTCTAACTTTCAACATTTTGAAAAAGTGAACATTTGCAAACAATGGCCTTTTTTCCGAAGAAATATGGATTGGTTGTCTTACCTTACATTAATGTAAAGGAGTGTTAGTACCTCAGAGGATGCCTGGAATCGTTGACATGAATTTAGTCTATTTCTGGATCAATTCTTCAAGTGTTTGGCCGCCTAGCTGAAAATGTTTATTATCGTGAGTCGTGAATCAAAGCATTTACTTTCCTTGTTTTTTCCGGCGAGTAAAGTTGAAATTCACATGAATTAAGTAGGTGTTTTTTTGCCGTTTCTAACACATTTACTGTCTATTCCCGTATAAAATCTCCCCCAACCATCAAATACACAGTAAAATCACAAAAACCTGTCTTTTCCCGTGTAAATCGACTCAACCACCAAATACACAGTAAAATCACAAAAACCTGTCTATTCCCGTATAAAATCTCCCCCAACCATCAAATACACAGTAAAATCACAAAAACCTGTCTTTTTCCGTGTAAATCGACTCAACCACCAAATACACAGTAAAATCACAAAAACCTGTCTTTTCCCGTGTAAATCGACTCAACCACCAAATACACAGTAAAATCACAGAAATGCTGTGTACACAGGATTACACAGAAAAACATCCTTGCATTTTTAATTCACCCCAATCCAAATTACACAAAAAAAAAATTCCCCTGCATTTCAACTTATCCAAAAAAAAAAAATGCAGGGGAAAAAATTCCCCTGCATTTTTTAACCTCTTCATCAAAATCAAAAAATTTTTAATTTTTACTTTTAATATATTATTTCACAAAAATTATCCACAAGACCAAATTTGTCTTGATAATTTTTTAACATAGTCATATCTTTTTTTTCAATCGGTGGTTCATTCGTAACAAACTCAAGAGTCTTTTCAAAACCTCGAACTCCTCTGTCCTTAAAAAAAAAAATCCAAGGTGGTCTTAAACACAATCTCATCCTGTATCTATCCTTATACCACTTAATGTAACACATCAAAAGGTTGATTGCCTGAATTCTTACTTTGTTTCCGTTGTAACCGCTGACAGCAACAAACAGGTTTCCGAGACTAGTACCATTCCACATATAAAAATCTCCTTTGGACGAGTCTTCCAGTTTTTGGAATATTTCATCATCAGCGAGCTCAAAATAAATCGAATCTGCCATCTTTTATTCAAATAAAAGATGATCGTAGCATTTTGGATTTTTACTAGTGCTCTTTTGGATTCTCCCGAGAGAAGAATCAGGATGGAAGCTAAACGCATGACAGAAATTTTAAAAGCCTACAACGATGCTAAAGAGACAGAATGAGTAGGTCGTGCAGAAATAAAAAAAACCTCTTGTGATTAATAATCACAAGAGGTTTTTTGTTGTAGTTACCACACCCAGTTTAAAATGGTTGTAATCAAGTAGGTTACTACAAATGCGGCGTATCCAGTAACTAAAGGATCCCGTCCAGCACAAAATTCCCACGGTTCTCTAGGTACGCCGTCTTTGTATCTACCTTCTGCTTTTACTAACCCGTTTTTGTACCAACATGTTATATACACAGGATAATTGTCATCAAACACCATCTCAGCCTTCATTTTTGTTTTTTCCTCGTCATAGTACCATCTCCAAACGCCGCATGGTTTTTCTTCATTATCCCACATTTCTTTCCGATACTCTCCGTACGCTTTCAGGTTCTCAACCCAGTTGTCATCCGTTAGATTTGGAAGATCCATTTTATTTTTATTTATACAAAACAAGTTTGATTTCTAATTTTTATTTTCTACGGATTCAATGTACTTCGGAGACTCTCCAAAGCTTCTTTTTTCCCCTTCCAATCCAGCCTGTTCTGCCTCTGTACGAATTTCACGTTCTCTATCAGCCGTAAGTTCAATTAAATCCGCTCTGGTTCTGTGCTTGATTCCAGCCTTGTGACCTCGGTAGTTTTCCATTTCCCGCAGAATGTGATGGAAATCCTCATTGCTCACAACCCCATCTTCAAGAGCTCTAGACACCAGATCATTCACCGTGTTCAAACTGGACTCTGCGGTTCTTTTGACACTTTCGTGCTTTTCGACCTTCTTCATCGTTGCTTTTCCGAGAGCCACGCATGCTCCACTAAGAACACCTCCAAAAATTGCTATTCCTCCGAGAGGAATGCTTACGAAGCTCCAACACCCGTGGCTAGAGTTCCGACAGCTCCCGTTCGGCTTCCAACTGCGACGAGTCCTGCTACTTGAGCCGTGTTGTAAAACACATTCCAAACTGTTTTGTATTTTCTCCTTAGTTGATCTCTTTGGTCAACTTCCTTTTCGAGGGAGTCGCGGATTTCGGATATCTTACTTAGTCGAAATTGAACTCCCTGATCCTCTCCCTGTGGAAGATCAGGGTATATTTGCGGTGCTGTAGGTTTTTTCATCCTTTTTTTTAATTAGTCAATTAGAACTTCATCATCCGTAAAGTTTAAAACGTGGTTTTCAACGAAATGCTGTATGATTTCTTGCTTGGTTAAATTTTTTCGTAGAAGCTAAGTATTCCCAGTTGCTCAAAATTCATGTTGATTCCAAGAAGACTTACCAGGGCTTGAGTTTTGTAGACATTTGCTGAACCCCGTTGATCCAAAAGCAAAGCTTATTTTCAACGTACTCGATCGAGACATGATGCATAATCGTAGTGTCCGTTTGAACGGATGCGGAAAAGAGGGTTTGCCGCGCGTTATTTAGCACTTTGAACGATATCGAGTCGTCGGTCCAAGTAATATTTAGGTACATGAAGAAATTCGGATTAGACTGAAACGTCAAAGAACAAGCGTTCGCTGGGGCGTTCGGCGGGTTCACTCCCGATTTTACCGAAAAGAGAGGTTCCAAGGCTGAACAATAAAATGTGGGTTGTTGAAGAAAATTTCTAAAGGTCTAGTGAGTCGCATGGGGTCAAATCTTTTCCGGGATTCGGCAAATTCGTAAACCCAGCAGTGATGCCAATTTGCATAGGCCTAGCGTTGAAAGTGTTGTTCATTCCGTTTTAATTTCGATCAACTTGTCTCTCTCCAAGTCGATGTTTTTTTGGCTCGGATGGAAACATAGTGCGTTCCGTCTTCGTTCATCCATACCATGAATCTCCCCAAAACATGCAAGCTGGTATCGTGCTCGTGTCCAATTTGCCGGTCTACGTACTCTTTTGTCACAGCGTCCTCGTTGTCCGTGGGAGTTCCGAGACCCGTGACTCTATTGTCGCTCATAGCGAGTTCACCGGTCATCGAGTCGCCATCCTTCGAAACTTTTCTGTCGTTTAACCATGAGGTTAGGCTGGTCACGGAACCCATAGTAGCTGCATCTTAAGGGTCGGTTGGATTCATCAACCCCGTTATTTTTTTTCCTCCCATGTTAATCCTTCCGGTCATTCGCGCTCCAGTTTTTTTGACGTACGCGGAAAGATCTACATCTTCGCCAGCTATTGACGTTGATTTTTTTTTGATCGTTGGTCCCCGGATAGACATTCTTTCTTTTATTTTATCGGATTTCAAATTCCAAATCCAGCGGTTGATCGTGATTATCGAGCTTTCTCGAAGAATTTTTCCATTCTACTTTGAAGTTGAAGTCGAGCTCGTGGATGGTTCCGTTTTGCAGTTTTTGAAACTCGGCTTTTCGTAGGTCGAAACGAAGTATTCCCCGAACGCGGCGTTTGTGAGATCGAAGGACCCAAGAACTCGACCTCCTGCAGAACGTCGTCGTTGTCTACGAGATTGTCCGTGGTTGACAGCTGATTCAGGTATACGAGAATTCTTCGAGGTAAAAATTCTATCGCCCGATCTCCCGTGTATTCACCATCCGCTAGCCACCCTTCGTCGTCCAATCCGAACATTTCTCGAACGCGGTCCGGAAACCAAATCTGATACTGCTCGTGAATTCTCATGTTGAGTTTTCCATCGCGGTCGTCGACTTCGAATTCGAAACCGTCGATTTGACTCGTGAATTCTTTTACGAGCTGGTCAAAATTATACAGCCCCGGGCTTATTTTCACCGCTTCTTCAGGTCCCTGCCCTCCTTGAGTGTACCTCCATTCTAGTTCTTCTTCGACGTTGAACCAACCTACTCGACCCGAGATCCTTTTGATTCCAATTTTTAAGTTTTTGCCGTTATTGTCTATACTTTGCAACGGGCGATAAGGTTTTCCTTTGCCGGTGCCGGTAATTGTAACAAACATTTTTCTTTTATCTTTCAATAAAATGAGAACCGGAGGAGTATTCGAACCGACGCACAGTTTCAGTCTCGTGAATCAAGAAATTCAAGTCAGCAAAAAAGGAAAATTTTACGTAAGATTTCCTAGTTTGTGGCAAAAGTACAAACTTCCGAGAGTCGCGGAAAAAGAGGTGTACGATGACTGGCTCTCCAACCAGATGCAATTCTGGCAAAACCAGCTGAACTTCGCGGTCTGGTGCGCCACGTCAGGATGCGGGGTGTCCAAAGAACTTCTCAGTCACAAAGATCCGATGATTCGATCCGCGTTCAGATTTCACGCATATTATCAGATCAGAAGAATCCTGTCGGAAATGTCCTGTCCACTACCCTCGGAGGAATCCTTCAATCCTCTGAACAACGGGATCGACACCCACGCTTACGAAAGAATTTGCAACGAATTCGGAGTGTCCGCGAGAGCTAATTGGAGACAAAAGTTCGATCTTTCCAACGGAATGGGCAGTTACTTCTTCAACAAACAATTTTACGACTGGAAATTCGTGACCACCAAAAAATGGTCGAAGCTTACCAACGGAGGAAACTACAGTCAGTCGATGGACTGGAAAGTTCACTTTGACGCGGACAGCTTCGGAGGCGTGGACAATCAGACTGACAAGATTCTATACATTGAACAGCTGTTCGATCACGATCCGGATATAACCGACAGATCCATTCGGAAAGGAGATGCCATGGCTGCTATCGGCAGTTTCGTGGCAGACACTTGGAACGAGGGTTTTACACGCGCGGGAGTTTCGAGAATCAACGACTCCATCAGGACTTACACGTGGGCAATTCTCGGATCCCAAGCTCAAGCCAGATCTGGCATCCTGCGTTCCGGCAAGGCGTTCGACGCTCAGAAACAATTTCTAGCAAACGTCGAGGATGCGATCAACTCGGTCGTGGATCTTCCGGACTCGATAGACAGATACCAGAGAACTCTTCAGTACGCTCAAAGCAAACTGGATTTTGTCGTGGGTCACGGACTTTACTTGCTCCCGAGCAACATGGAAATCCTCGTGGGATCCGTGAACGGATACAACAATTTCATCCAAATCGCCACGGATGACATGCAGATAGGGCTAAACTCAAGCGTAAACACCGACTTTCGACCGAATGTTGGAGACAGTGCTCCTGAAAAAAGTCCGTTGTTTTTAGAGGAGGTTGAAAGTCCACCCTTGACTGAAGAGCCTCTAATGCATGATGAAAAAAGCTTTCTTTATTTTTGGCAGCCGCTGCAATTTTCTTATTTTTCTGGGTTTAAAAAAAAAGTTGGATACACACAAAAAGTCTTCTCACTAAATTCTAGTGAGAAGATTTTTTTTACTTTTTTTTGACAAATTCCATAACTGTAGTGTACAACAAAATTCCAACACCCAATGCTAATGTCCATATGTGATCAGCTAGAAATCCAGCAACAGACCCCGCAGCTTTGAGACAGAAATTCACAACAGCCCGATGATCCCTGGAAGTGCGATCAAAGCTTTGTCTCCAAGTTTCAAAAGGAGATTGGCTATTTTCTTGAGCTGATCCTTAATCCAATCGGTCCAAGTTTTAGGCTTTGGTGCGGGTCCTGGTGATGGACCTGGGTCTGGTTTAGGAGGACCTGGTTTTGGTTCTGGAGGCTTCGGTGTGATCGCTGAGACTGCGGATTTGGTGGCTAACCACGGTTGTCTGATATATATAGAATTGGCTTCATTATTAACTAAATGCAAACTATAGATGGCGCTATTTATCCTAAATCATATTTCTTTATTTGCAAGGGTTTGGTGATTAATACTGCCATTAAAACAGCTGGAATAGGTGAAACAAGCAACAAGGAAATTTTATAAACATATTTTATCAAACAATAAAAGGAGTTGTTTGTATTAAAAGCTTGAAAGAGTAATTTCAAGTAACTAAATAGCGCCACCAATTTTGTCATTAATAGATACATTTTATATCCGAAAAAACTTTTAAAATACTATAAAAGTAAATAATTTTGTAAAAGATAGGAAATTAAAGTTGAGAATGACTCAAAAGCATCAGTATACATTAGCATGATATCACATTTAGCTGTTTAAGCCTAAAATTTGGTTGTACATGATGTTTTGTTTGAAAAACTAATAAATGATCCCATCAAACAACCGTGTAACAGAATACCCTCGACGACGGTTGCTATCGTCATTCCGATGGCTGTGAGCAGCGAAACTATGGTAACACCCTCTCGTCTAAAGAGTTCTCGAATCCGACTTCCCGTGGTAGCATCGCTGTCTATGAAACTTTCGATCGATCTTCGCAGACGCTGAAGCGAATTTCTGACCTTGGCATCTTGATCCGCGATGGCGTTGTCAAACTCTTTGATATCGCTTTCAAGCTCCCTAGCTCTTTCAGCATTTTCTTCGCTGACAGGTAGCAGAGGCTCTCCTTCATCACCTTCGTAAGTTGGGTTAGTAAAACTGACCGAACCGCGTCCTTTAGACTTTAATTCTTTCAGTTCAGTTTCCTTTTCATTCCTTCTTCGGACAAGGTGCTCATAGACATCAGACAGCTTCTTGAGTTGTCCTCGTTCGGTTAAAAATTTCGGATTTCTTCGTGAGGATTATTTGACAATTCATTGGCTAAACCTTCCATGTCTTGGTTTGTTTTTTTAAGACCCTCCAAAACTCTTTTAGTGTTGTTTGGTCTACCAGCGGGTGTAGTGGTTAGGGGTGATACATCTCTCGCGCTAGTTGACGCTTTTTTTTTTTTTTCCTGCACTTGCGGCGTTAATCCTCGTTTGAAATCCTTGATTCCGAGTCCTACTTTGACAAAATTGGTACCTCCTGGATCTTTGCCTTTGACTTGTTTAGCTATCGATTCTAGGGGGTAAAATTCGCTCGAATTTTGTTTGGTTAACCAAACTTGTTTTTTTCTGTAACTAACTTTGATTCTTCCGGTTTCATCTACCGCAAAAACCGCTTCAGTAGCAAAGATCGTTCCTTGTTGCGTGTATCCTAAGCGTTTCACGTAATCCCGAAACTCGTCCCTAGCCAGTTCCGCTTTTTGTCGATTCAATGTTTGGACGGTTTTCCTCAGGGAAGGACTGTCTTCACGAAGTTTTAATAGATCGAGACGATCGTTGAGATCATCGATGGAATTTCGACTCTTATCGGAAACGAAACTCACATCGGGATTTTCCCACTCGACGCTTCCTCGTCGTCTCTGACCCTCCGTTTGTATTTGCTCATCACCAAAATCAGTCTCAGCCGGTGTACCACCAACTGCTCCCGTGGTATCTCCGATCGTATCTTCGAATTCATCGAAGTCATCCATCTGAATGTCTTCTCGAGGATTAAAATCTGCCATCTTTTGGTTTTATTTTACGTATAAATAAAAGATGGCTACTGAATACGGAAACAAATTGGACCCATACCGACAACTTCGCAAAGCGCGAGGAGTTAAAGGTGATAGACGTAGCATTCGGAATACGCACGTTCCGAGTACCATCGACCAAACCGGAATTCTCACGGTGAGATTTCCTGGTCTTGGAAAAGATGACGTAATATACCCTGGAACGAGTCTTCTTTGGTTCAAGATTGCTCTAAATTCCGTCTCTGGTGGAAATCAAGATCTTAACAGGACTATCGTAAATAATCTCGGAAGAGCGATAGTGTCAAAAATTGAGGTTAAATTGGAAGGACAGAGCATCTTCACTCTGAACGATGCTGATATATTCCTATGCTACCAAGATCTCTGGAAGACGAGCGAGGAAAGAGAGAACGCCGCTGATCAGGGCATCCAGTCTGCGGCAGGTCGAAAAATAAGAATCGACGCTGGTGACAAAGGTACAGATGCCAAGGATGTCGCCGAAGGAAAGTCCTTCGGCGACAACATGTTTTGCATCCCTCTGGACTTTGAGATGCTGAATTCTCATAATCCATATTTTCAGTACGAGATGAAGGACAGGCTGAGTTACGAGCTGACGTTCAACAATTACGGAAAAGTCGTGGTGTCCACGGATACAGCAGCCAGCTATTCCATCTCAGATATTACCCTTGAGTTTGATGTAGTCAATGATCCTGAGCTAGCGATGGATATCAGGAACAAGGTGAATGGAAAAAGCGTTGTCATGTACGACAGAGTTATCAGACACAGCAAGGAGTCGATGAACAAGTCAGACACCGTCTGGAATATCGCTCTAGCACCGCGAGCAAAGTCCATGAAAGGTATTCTGATTCTCTTCGTAGACCCAGCTGCGGATGGAGGAGGAGCCAATTACGCTCGAGATACCGAAAAGTTCTACAACCCAAAGATCAAGAAAGTTTCAACAACGCTCGACGGTGTTCCAAATCAGCTGTACTCCTCTGGGATGCTGTCTCACCATCACTTCAAAGAAATTCAAAAGCACTTCGCGGATGGAAAATTCAGAACCGTTCCACACGTAATCAAGGAAGCGGGATTGGCTGATGTGAGGAGGCGAGATTATCTCACGACCAAGTATGGTCTCTGGTTGGACATGAGAACCACGGATGATGACACGTTGCATGGATCTGGTAGGAAAATTGAAGGAGCTAGTCAGAGTATTCAGATCGAGATCGAAAAAGAAGCCGAGACGGCAGGAGCGTTGAACGCTTACGTGTACTACATACAGGATGCACGGGTGAATATCGAAGCCGGAAAATTGCAGAGCGTGAACTACTAGAATAAAAGATGTTTCCAAAACACGCGCACTCGGCTATAATCTGCGGAGCCACCGGCTGTGGCAAGACTGAATTTGTTCTGGATTTACTCGAGAGGGAATACAAGAATTTCTTTGAATACATCATAATCGTTTGCCCTACCTGGACGCGCAACAAAGCGTACTTAAACAGATCCTGGTTTTTTAAGGACGTTGATGTCATTCCAATGGATCCTAACTGGTGTCCAAAGTCCGACGATTGGTTGAACGATTGTTTGAAATTTGGCTACAAAACTTATGGAATACAAGACGGACACACACTTTTCATTATCGACGACTGCAGCTCTGACAGATCATTAACCAAAAAGAAACAGATGCTTTCTCAGCTAGCATTCTCGGGAAGACACGATAATTGCTCCGTTTGGGTGCTTACACAAAATATAACTCCATCGTTACCGATCTCAGAGAGCAGACAAAATGGACAGCCCTGTTTTACACAAAAGATCAAGATAGTTTCGACGAGACTCTAAGGGAGAACGATATAATCCCAACTCTAGAAGAGAAGAAAGAGATCAAAAAAAGCTAGCTAAACAAAAACATTCCAAACTAATTCTAATTACCGAGCAACCGACTGAGTACTGGTGGCAAAAATAATCTTAAAATAAAAAAGCAAGATGACTGAAATTGAAGATATAGTTAACGAGGCGATGACCGTGGACGTTCTGCCCACCATAGGCGGAATGTCTACCTTAGACGGTACGGCTACACGGGAGGAACCTGTCAACACGGACTCTGCTAAAACGGAACAGCTGCGGGAACGGTTGATCGGCGTAGCAGAGGCAGGAAAAAGCAAAGAGTATTTGGGAAAGACCATAACCTCCGCTGAGATCGATAGGCTTGATCAAAAGAGTCTGATGAGACTCTACGCCAGATACGAGGCTCACATGGGTGGGATAGTGACCAGGTCAATGAAAAAGCACTTCGTTACCGCTTACGTAAATTTGGTCGGACTCTTCCTTCCAAAAAATTTGGCGATTACCGATCGCGATGCTCTGGAAGAGTCTCTGAACGAAGGGCCCTTTATTGATTTAGCTTTAAACAAATGGACCTGTGGGCTGTATCATAGTTTTGGACGTATGCTAGCTCCGTTGGAGGCTATTCTGTTAACTAGCAACGGTGTTAAAAAGTTGACTTTCCACCAGAAGCGAAGTGCACAGTAGACGACTCCCCAAGTATTGATGTGATTGATTAAGATCCTGAAACTAACGGCGACTCGAGTCGCCGTTAGTATTCAAGGTTAAAAAAAATGCTCGAGAGGGACGATTCTCTCGATTTTTTTGGTTTGACTAAACTTTAAAAAATTATTATCAAGGCCGAGTCTAAGATGTCTGTGACTTATTGTCTTCCATTTTCTTTGTTTGATGGAGGCTAGTTGAGAATCGATACTTTCCATCATATCTTCAACGTTTGTAAATATGGGAAGGATATTATACGTTCCTCCTGGTAAATTTTCAAATTTTTCGTTTACTACTTGACCATTTTGAAAGATTTGAAAGTTACTTTTATCCTCCGGGTCTCTTCTTCTGACACTCCTTATGCTAACATCTTTTTCTTGAAGCTGTTGCAATTTTATCAGCGCTTCTTCCTCCACCCGAAATCGATCTCCATTGGCGACGGTGTGGATTCCAATTTTAAAATCCACGTCGGTAACTTCGTATTCCTTGCCCAATTCTAAATCTTCAAATTTTAAAAGTGCCATGCTGTTTTTATCTTAATGGATATATTATTAAATTAAAAAAAAAAAAAAAAATTACAAAAGTTTCAAAACCAAAAAAAAATGTTCAAGAGAAAAATATCTCTCGAACATTTTTTCGACATTTCTTTATGATTTACTGTGTAAAAATTTACACCTTTTATTTTTTAAAATTTGCAACTCTTTCCAAATCTACACTCTTGTTCAAAATCTCTGGGAGAGTGAGCGTCTTTGCATTCTTTGATGTTGGGGCACGGCTTATTTTGCTGGTAAAACTTGCACAGTCGGATTATCACCCTGGGGGCGCGTCGTTTTTCGCGCTCGAGCCTTTCGAGACGTTGCCGTTCTAACCTCTTTGCGCTCTCCTCCCTCCTTCTATCTTCCTCCGCGATGGTGGCTTCGGTCTTGAAGAGGTTGCTCCACGTCTTTGGGTTGCTTTTGTGGATCACGATCGCCGGCTCGGGTTTTGGAACAACGTGCGATTTTTATGCAGATCCGGTCTCTTGCAGTCGCACTGTCTTTCCCAGGTTATCTCTTTTTCGTAGACCGAGTTCTTGCAACCGAACGAGAGGACGTGAACCAGCGTCACCGGGGGCTCGTCCTCTTTGTAGGGCATTTTTTTTCTGGGAAATTTGCCCTGAGCGATCTCTTCCACCAGAAGTCGCGTCTTTAGGAGCTCGACCTCTCTTTTCTCGGCGATCCTCTCTCTGCTTCTTTTCACCCTCTGCGATAGGGTGAGATGCTCCCCTCTTGAATCGCAGTACAGCGGATCGAACGCGTCGCATTCGTCGCTGAAATCTGATTCTTCGGAGAACGAATCCGTCATCTTACTGAGTTTCCGAGTCAGAATCTTCAAACACCAATCTCGGTTCCGATGATCAATGTCTGATTTTTTTGTTTATAATTATTTATCAAAACTTTAAAATGAAGTTTCAAAGAAAATGTTCAGCTTTCGCAAGAGTCTACAGGTATCTATAGATGATTTCTACAGGTATCTATAGATGATTCTACAGGTATCTATAGATGATTCTACAGGTATCTATAGATGATTCTACAGGTATCTATAGATGATTCTACAGGTATCTATAGATGATTCTACAGGTATCTATAGATGATTCTACAGGTATCTATAGATAATTCTACAGGTATCTATAGATGATTCTACAGGTATCTATAGATGATTCTACAGGTATCTATAGATTTTTTCTAATAATAAAAGATGAGTGATCTAGAAACCAAATCAGTAGACGTTCCAGCAGCGGACACGACACCTCCGACAAAAGTGACGGCAGGAGTGAATCAAGCAAAAGTCAAAAACCCGAACCGGGTTGCCGCTGGAAAAGCATTAGCCGCAAGAAACAAAGAAAGGGTAGCAAAAATGAAAGCCTTTGAAGCAGAGGAAACGACACGGGAGAACCCGTCCACCATAGACAAAACGTCACGTACACCTTCAGACGTGTCAAACTGGTTGTCAGGTCCAGTTCTTGTTGGAGGAGCGGTCGTCGTCGTTGGAGGGATAGTGGCATATGGGTATTCTACCTTAAACGGTACGACTGAAAGCCCACCCACCGTGACCACAGTGGTCGATCATCAACCAAAAGTCGATCCTTTCGATGATTTTTAGTTACAATAAAGAAGATGGCAGAAACCAATCCAAACGTAAAATGATCGTAAACGGCGCGTATCACGCAGCAACGATAAGTCTCGGTGTATGGACTAACTCGTTCGTTATGAAAAAGTTCCTAAAAATGAAGCCGGCTAATCTCTCGCAGCTTGATGTGGAAAATATTGTAAAGTTGACTTTGAGCGTCTATTCGGCTACGATGCTCAGAGATTGGCTCGTGAATCAAGGAATTCTTCCGGATCAAATTATGGCTTAGTCCAAGGAAACATTCTGTCAAGGTAGGTATATTAAAACCCTCTTAGCACTATCTGTGCTAAGAGGTTTTTCAATTAATAATAAAAGCATGGCACTTTTGAAAATTGAAGATCTAGAGTTGAACAAAGATTACAAAGTTACCAAGATCGATGTTGAAACCGGAATTCACTTCCTCGCCAATGGTGACCGATTAAAGGTAGATCCTCTTATTTGGGCCGATATTCCTGATGTAGAGGATGAAATTTGTTGTTATAATTGGTTGGCTCTATACATCGTAGCCGTACCGTCAGAAGTAAAAGAAGAGCCCGCTGTTTTATTTTTTCATACGGGAAAAGGACAATTCTATGAAAAATGTGAAACCGAACACTGTATGAATTGGTACGACTATTATATGGCTAATTAGTGATTTTTTCAACCACTTCCTGAAATTATAACCGCGACTGCAAAACATTCATTTTTTAATTTTAAAATAAAGAGAAAATGGCGTCGATCGCATTCATGGTTGGTGGAGCCATGGTTAACGCTTTGGCATTTTCAGGGAGCAATTATCTGTTCAACTCTCTCAGTAGTTCGGAAGAACGCAAAGACACGATCTCGCTCTCGAAAAACTTCAGCACGACCGAGATTCTTGGAATTTAGCGCGTCTTTCAAGAATAGATTACATCAACGATCAATTAAAAAACAGGGTCACGCGGAGAGAACCTTTTCGGACGTCGATGACGCGATGAGACAGTATTATAATTTAACGGGAATTTTGATGGATTCTTTTCCACCCGAACCACAACTTTATGATGGAGAGTATCTCGACGAAGATCAAACAAAATCGATTCAGAACGGGGAATTAGCTTTGCTCGGACTGGGATTGCTCGGAACCGGTATGGTCGCTATCAAATACTTTGGATAAAAGTATTTGGGTGGGAGCTGAGCCTCTAATCTCTGGAAAATCATCGAGAGTTACGGGATAATTTCTTCGTTTGAGTAGGTAGAAGAGAACGTAGTGAATATTGAAATTATTTCTCTTGGGTTTATTTTGTAAATACATTTTCAGTATATTATCAAGATCGCATAACAAATTAGCTCGATCGTGCCAAAAATCGACGGGAGAATTGCCCGTAACTTTGTAGTAAATCTTGTGAACGGCTTTTGGGTCTGATCTAAAGACTTTTAACAAGTCTTTTTTACTCAGGGACTCGAACAATTTTTTATTTTTTTAAATTTTTTTAACAAACTCGTCGATCAAAATCTCAGAAGTACTCGTAACATTTCCACTGTATTTTGAGTTACAATTTGGTATGCTTTGCACTCGCGAGGGTTCTTTAAACAACTGATTAAATTCAGTACCGTATAGACAAATCGGTTTTTTGTTCTGTTTTCGGAGGCAAGTTTTCTTTTTACACAATTTGCAAAAACAACGCTTATATTTACTCGTACACTTCATTTTTGTAACAAACTCGTCGATCAAAATCTCAGAAGTACTCGTAACATTTCCTCGATAGATTTCGATGTATTCTTCAAACTGGTAGGTCTTGGTTTCGCAGTATTTTTTCGGTTGTTGAATTTGGTCGATGTTAACTCGGGGTGAGTTCTCGTTAAGAGACGCGTCATTTTCTAAACCACAATCATAACACACATCGTCTACTATGTATTCTGAGTTGCAATTTTTACATTTTGGTATGCTTTGCACTCGCGCGGGTTCTTTAAACAACTGATTAAATTCAGTACCGTATAGACAAATCGGTTTTTTGTTCTGTTTTCGAAGGCGAGTTTTCTTTTTACACAATTTGCAAAAACAACGCTTGTATTTACTCGTACAATTCATTTTTGTATCAATAAAAAAATCCCCTTTAGACTGAATGTCTAAAGAGGATTTTTTTTGTTGGTTATGGTAGACTGTACGACTAGTCTGAGTCTTCATCATATTCCAACTCTTTCACTACAAGGTCAAAACTGTGGTACATGTTCCCGGTTGTTTTGCTTTCTTTTTTTGCCCGTGGGTTTAACAAAAGCTATTGATTTACCGAAGTCCAAGTCCAAGTTCTCTAGCCTTTTTGTTAGGGTAGAACAACTCCAAACTCGAGTGTTATCACTGAGAGTGATAACTCCGGATTTTCCAACCCTGGTTTCCATGATCTCAAAATTGGTAATTTTGTAAATTCCACCTTCTTCTAGTTCAACCCATTTCAAAATTGAGGATCCTTTTTGCTCTTCTAACAAGTGCTCAAATTCCACCTTCAGTATGCTTGATTGTTTTGCCAGTTTGTTTGTTGTTTATTAGCCGGGATTTTCTTAAACTGTTTTTTATTAGCCGGGATTTTCTTAAACTGTTTTTATTTTTAAATCGGGCTAAAAATAAAAGATGGCTGAAACTAAAATGTCTAAGGTTTACTACAGTCCGAGAGGGTATTGGAAGGGTGTTTCTGCGATAGACAAGCTGGCGAAAGAGGCTGGAGTGACGAAAGAAAAAAGCTAGAAATTTTTGAAAAAGCAGACTCAGTGGCAAATTTACCTACCACCTCCAAAGTACATTCCCAGAGCAAAATTTAACGTAAGTGTACCTAATGAAGTTCATCAAGCCGATTTGTTGTTTCTCCCTCACGACAGACCGAGTAAAGGAAAAAAGCTTTACAAGTACGCGTTGACTGTGGTGTATGTCGCGAGCAGATACAAGGAAGCTGAGCCTCTGAGCTCGAAGGAATCTGGGGAGGTGGCTAAGGCATTTGAAAAAATTTACTCTCGAGTTTTAAAGTGGCCGAAGCTTCTGCAGGTCGATCCTGGAAGAGAATTCATGGGCAAAGTGAACGAAGTGATGAAAAAGCACAAGGTCGATATCAGAAGAGGGTTGCCTGGTCAACATAGAGCTCAGGCAATTGTTGAAAGATTCAACAGAACTTTGGCTGAAAGACTGTTTGGCCATCAGTACTCGCAGGAAATACTGATGGAAGCTCGTGGTCAGAAAAATGTGAGGTCTACCGAGTGGGTGGGTAGGCTTCCGGATGTGATCAGAGCTTTGAACAGCGAAGAGACTCGGCTGATAGGAATGAAACCTGTTGATGCTATCAAGAAGAAAAAGATTGAAACGATATCTTCAGCTCCACAGAAGTTGAAAAATGAGATTAAAATTCCAGGTAACGTGAGATTGAGGTATTTGTACGCTCCCGGAGAGTTGGAGGGAGGTGAGAGAAGACGCGCAACCGATCCCATTTGGTCTCTGGAAACTTACACGGTTGATAGTATCGTGAGGACTCCGGGTGATCCAATTTTGTACTATTTGAGTGAAGGTGTACCAAAAAGAGCGTTTGTTAGACAGGAGCTTATGATAGTACCCGAGGGCACACAGTTGCCACCCGACAGAGTTTTGAAGTAAATTTTCTTATTCAAGTTTTACGGCGTAGTGTCCAATCGCATGTGTGTGAATTTTGTCCTCAAGTATACTTCTCTTATCATCTTTGGAATCAAGCGCGACTTTGTTAACGGTTTCAGTGTACACCTCGTGCTTGTAACTCCTAATCACATTCATCGTTCTCGTCTGAGGTTTCTCATCGAAGAGACAGCGTTTGTAGTCGTCGAAGGTAATCTTTCTTTCGACGACCGCTTTCTTTACTCCTTTGCCCCTCTTTTCCTCGTTTCCCTCGTGCATTCTGAAAGAGTACAACTTTGCTCTCAGTCCAACAAATTCCACTATCTGCTTTCCTCCGGCTTCGTCCTTGAACATGCCGGGAACTTTTTTGTTCTTTCCAGTCGGAATTCCCGACGGATGATCAGCTGGGTAGTTGGAAGTGTCAAAGTAGCGGTCCACGTCTAGTGCGATATCCTCGTAAAAATCTTCGGTCTCGATTTCATAAAGTAGCGAGTCCGTGTCGTGGAGACAGAGCTTCGCTTTGTTTCCGTACTTTTTCTTGATGTAATTGTAGTGAAAGTCGTACATCTTCGTCTTTGCAATATCCAGGATGCTCATTCCGAGATAGATCGGCTTGTTGAAGTACAGTCTGATTTTCTTCATGTGAACCGCTATAAGATTTTCATCAAAGATTGTGTTTCGCTCGTAGTTGGGTTTCGCGGCTAATTTGATAGCTTTGTGTTCCGAATTCACGAGATGGACATTGACGCGATTTCTGACGTTTTCCAGCGTTTTTCCAAAGGCAGCGTTGTTCATCAACTTGAAGTAATCCTTCTCAAAATCCGTCGTAGCTTTTGTTCGAAGTCTGGTATTCTTCTCGATGTACGGTTTCATGAAGGGTTCCTCTCGGTATTTTATCCCTTGGTGAACCTTGGTCAGTTTGAGTCCAAGCTCCAAGCACTGCTTCAGAGCCACGTGGTGGATAACGTACTTTTCCTTGTCGTTCAGATTCGGAATTAGTTTTTCCACTTTGTTCACGATCAGTCTTTCTGGAGCTAGGGGAAAGTCGTTGTGAAGGTCGTGCAGCTCTTTGGGATATTCCAGATCCACTTCAAGAGTGCACGGGATTTGTTCTTCGTTGAGTTTGGAGTAGAAGGTGTCTTTGGGTGGAAGACTAGTCTCCTGGAGTTTTTCCAAAGAGTTGACGTGATCGTACGGATACACCCCTTTTCTCAAGAGCAGCTGAAGTTGTTCATCCTGATAAAATTTCGGTAATTCAGAAAACTCATCCAAATTTTCGACGAGTTTGCCAAGTCCAGCAGCCATGAATTTGAAGCTGTCGATAAATCTGAGATCACGCTTGACATCGACTTCTTTTCCTTCCTTACTGGTAAAGGTGTCAACCAATATCTTCTTGGTGAATGAGATGTACTTCTCTTCGTTGGAAGGAATACAGTCGATCTCTCCTCGGTCTTGCCAAGATTCTTGATGAACAGATGAGCGTCATATCCGGCTAGATTATGGAAAATCACGGAAAGAACTTTGGTTTCCTGTAAGCAAGATTGCACTGATTGTGAGCAGCTCCTCTAAAGGTTCCCTTATAGTGACAGTGGTCTCTGACGTTGTAATTATCTTTATCATCGGGAGTCAGTGGATCCTTACAGATGTGGCAGTGGGTGGATTTTTTAAAGATCTCTCGCTCTTGCTCCCCAAAGATCATCTTCTTTTGGAACTTGAATTGTTGATGGATCTCTTTGATGTTTTGCTCTAGAGTTTCCACAAAAATCTGAGCCACATCTTGGTCCTCGGATTCCTTGGTGATCTTCACTGGTTCTTGAGTGTACACCGAGTCATCGAAACACTTGATGTAGTAGCAAAAGCCCGAAGGTTCGTGCTTTTGGTATTTCGTCGTCTTCTGAGAAACTTCCGGTTGGCAGGTTTGTATCGGTGTCGTAAAGGATTCAAAGTCGGCGTACACGACAAAGGGACGTTCTGAGACTTGAAATGATGTTTAAAATACTGAGATGAATCCTTCTCTGGATCAGGCATTTCAATTTTCACGGTTTCATTATTTTGACATAGCTCTTTATGTTTCACCAATTTTTGTTTGGAGATGTAGGACGTAAGACATCGCATACAATAATATCTAGCATGACTATTTTTACTCTCTTGTGACGCCATTAGTCTGCTCATACTCTTGATGACGCAGTAATGTTGGGTGTCATGGCCATCCTTATTTTTGCCCGAAATTAAAAGAAGATTAACTTCGTGTTTTCGATTGCTAGCACCTACTCTCAGCGGGTAGACTTTATTTTTGTACAACCTCTCGGATGAATTTTTTTCGGCGTATCCCAAGACATTGACGGAAATTGTAGGATTGTTCCTTTCAAACTTGGCAATATCTTTAAGGGGGGTTGGAAAGGGGATGCCTTCCCAATTGTGCTCTTCGGATTTTGCTTTTAGTTTTTTGTCTACCCGATTTGGATTATCGTCAACTGGATTGAGGGCTCGAGTGATAGAATACTTGAAGCATTGGTTGTCATGATTTCTGGGATTGATGATCGCTTTCTTTTTTTTTTTTTTTTTTGGAGTCGGAATGTATGACGAACCACTCATCGGTTTGTATTTAACTGTGTGACTGCTCAAGTCTACGATCGATTTGAATGCCCAATTGCTTCCGCTGTTTTGAAATGCAATGTTTTCCAAAATTCTTTCAGACCACCTATTGTATAATTCATCAAGATCAGTTGCCTCCAGATTAACATCCGTAGTGGAGGTAAATACGGCTTCTTTGGTGATATGTTTTCCCGTTTGGAGATTCGTCTTTTCCATCATGCAGCTAAGAACTAGCACAACCCTTGTTTGACGATTGTTGGTTAAAAGGTTCACAACAGTTTGTTTAGTTGCTGCTAAAAATGTGTTTGGTATATAGCCAGCTCGTCCATCGATTTTGTACCGAGTCGTAAAATGATTGAGAGCAGATTCGGTTTCTTGAATTTCGAATGGTTTTTCCTTCTGTTTGTAAAGCTTTGCAATCTTTCGTTGAAATCTGGTTCGTCTGGGAGGTGGTTTGGGGGTATCCAAGAATGACCAATCTTGCGTTGGCTTTATTTCTATCTGGGGTGGAACGGGGGGGGTGGTATACGGCGTTGGTTCAAGAATGGGTACATCGATATTTTGTATCGGAGCATCCAGCGGTGGAGCAGGGGTGGTATACGGCGTTGGTTCAAGAATGGGTACATCGATATTTTGTATCGGAGCATCCAGCGGATCTAAGACATAGTTTTCTTGAAGAAATTTTATCAGATCGGCTTTGCGGGTGTGTCTCCAATCTCCTTGCAGGCCAGCATTTTTCGCAATGGCTCGTAGACCCTTTACCGTATATTCACTCTTGATTTTTTTTAAACGCTCCCATTCAGCGTTCGATGAAAATTTTAGTATTCTTCTCATCTTCTTTTATTATATACAATATTTTATTTTCTTAAACCCTTTTTTTTATTTTCAAAAAAAATCAATATCGTGTGGATTTCATTTTTTCATAATATTTTTTTGAAGCCATACAATACTTCTCTCTATTTTTCTGGTAATAAGTCAAACTATATTTTTTACCCTTATTTGTCGGAATTCCCAACTCTTTACATAGACCGACATTGTAACGATTCTGCAATGTTACGGGTTTGTAAAATTTGTTTGGATTTTTTGACTGAGTTGAACCCACTGGTTGTTGTAAAATACGAACAGACGGTTATTTTCTACTTTTGATTCGAGAGTTATTTCTTTTTTAACGTTGTAATGATTTTTGAATGATTCCATTTTTTTATTATATTTATTTTTTTATATATTTTTTCTTAAATGAATAAAATGAAGAGGTAAAAAAAATGCAGGGGAATTTTTTCCCCTGCATTTTTTTTTTGGATAAGTTGAAATGCAGGGGGAATTTTTCCGTGTAATTTGGATTGGGGTGAATTAAAAATGCAAGGATGTTTTTCTGTGTAATCCTGTGTACACAGCATTTCTGTGATTTTACTGTGTATTTGGTGGTTGAGTCGATTTACACGGGAAAAGACAGGTGTTTGTGATTTTACTGTGTATTTGGTGGTTGAGTCGATTTACACGGGAAAAGACAGGTTTTTGTGATTTTACTGTGTATTTGATGGTTGGGGAGATTTTATACGGGAATAGACAGGTTTTGTGATTTTACTGTGTATTTGGTGGTTGAGTCGATTTACACGGGAAAAGACAGGTTTTTGTGATTTTACTGTGTATTTGATGGTTGGGGGAGATTTTATACGGGAATAGACAGTAAATGTGTTAGAAACGGCAAAAAAACACCTACTAATTAAGTCTATACCTGGATGAAATTGTTTAAGTGTTTGGCCGACCTGAAAATGTTTCTTTATCGTGTGTCGTGATTCCAAAGCATTAGTTTTGCTTGTTTTCTCCTGTTACTAACACAATATTATTGTTCTGAATTTTATTCAATCCGCCCGATGGTCGGTTGTCGGTAACAGAGTATTGTCAATTATGTTTGCTTACACGTTTTAACAAAGATGTCAACATCTATCCGAGGATGTTTACAAAAGGTTTATTTTATTTTAGGTCTATTGGTGTTATGCATTTTTTTTCAATTTTACATTAATTCCAGACACAATTCCACCAAAAAGGTTCATGTATTATCTAGTGAATCATACGCAAACTTGTGATTGTTATTCCAAAACGGTTCTTTCCTCATGCTGTTAGTCTGGTGGAGTCACAAAATATTTTCCTACAGTTTATTGCAAATATAATTAATATTTTCAAGACAGCCCCTTTGTCCTTCATTTCACTCGAAATCAAATAAGTCACTGGCAAACGTTTTCTCCCAAAAAGCTTTACAAGAAATTGTGTAAAATGTTCAGAATCGCCTCATTCCATGATGATATTTCAATGACGTAAACAAAGTCCTTAATATGTAGTGACTCTTTTGTCTTTGTTACAAGCAAATTAATACGATAAAACACAGGAATCGCAATTTATAACCTCGCGTTCTCGCCAAGTTCCTAGGAACTAGCTAATTAACCACAAACGGTACTCATCTTCCCAGTTACTCACCGTAACAAACAAATATCACCGCTTGAATGCTACCTTGATTTTATCAACTTAATCTACGTAAGATTAATATTGCTTTCTGTATTTACCCCACGAGAACGGCATCTTAATACACCATACACCTGAGTTTAAATACCTTAGGGCCTTCGCCTAACAAATAGTAGTTGACTAAATAGTAAACAAAATTAGCAGGCAAAATACCGGTTGACAATGTCGTTACGGCACACGCTCTGCAACTGTGCAAAGGGATGATTTGAAAACAAATTCGAAAATAAATGTAATAATAGGTTTGCATGTGTTTAACGTATGCTACCTAATCAGTTGATTTGGGAAATGATTATGATGAAAAAACAAAACAAGCGAAATTGTTTCTATTGTGGATTTTTCAAGACATGTTCACGTCAAATATTTAAGGGTGAATAATTCAGAAGAAAATGGCCAACGACTTTTCTGAATCCATTTATAATAAGTGTTGTTGCACATATTATATAACACACCCCAGCACCCACCTATACTAAACCACGAAAACTAACAAACCCCCATGTATCCAACACACACCAAAGCAGTTTAAGTGTTTGTAATGTTATCTTTTCTAGCTCCGGACGCTCCAAGAAAAATATCGTTATGATACAGGCTGTATCAAAATGATTGGTGCATATCGTTGGTTCGGGGCGGTTCCGTCCGGGTGGGACCGATTTCTAATGTTCTAAACAATGGAACGCGGTTCAATTGCCGGTAACTGTCGGTCAGCCGAAGGTCGAGTTTTGGTTTCATCCCTAAAGCAACATGTATGTATTTTCAAAGATTTATGTTATCAAACTACCATTTACAAAACGATAGACAAATTTGTCTATTCTTCGTATCTCACGTGAACTTTAATAGCTATTCAACAACTTATGCAACTTGTATAACGTGGTTCGATGCATCTTGAATTTAATATTTATATACGCCTTGTCGCTGTACAGGGCAATGTATTCATTCATTTGTCCCAAAGGCATATGCCTCTATATTTCAAGACAACACAGTTTCAAGAATAATAAAACTCTTTATTCCAGCCTTCCCTCTTAAAAAGCAGATTTTTAGGATCATTGTATTAGACCTTTTAACTATAAGACTTGAGAAAAACTACCCCCTTTGAGAAAAGCAAACATTAATGAATACAATGTTTATGTAATAAAGGATTCTCCCCTTTTAATATTTATCCAATTTGTTTTAATGCGTTAACGGTGTATCCGATTTATGTTCCCTCCGAGTGCTATCTCAATTTTTACCCATTAAATTTACTAAGTGCTATAGCCTGTGTTCACGTCTCCCTACCTTCATTGTTTTACGTATATGAACTGTTTGGTATAACTAACTTGTGTCAATAGCCTTAAAATGCCTGGAATGTATGGTATTTCATGCCTCTTAAGGTAACACGCCTGCGTAGTACTGGTTCTTCACAAACAAGTGTTTAATTTCAAGATATTGAGTTGCTATGCTTATTAATTGTTATTTTTTATATTTGTCAAGGTTTAAGATCAACACACTCAAATCTGACGTTTGGTCAAAATGCTTATCTATTTTTGTACATTTTTGGGATGTGAGTGCACATGAAACACACAAAATTGCATTCTGAATACGAGAAATGTCCTTCTGATACCAAATAAGTTTGATTTTTTTTGGAAATTAGCAATGTAATACAAATTTTATGGCAAATTATTTAAACAATGTACGTTTTTATTTTGTTATATTTAACAGTGCTCGAAGTAAACTTTATAAATCTAATCATATGTACTTAAAGTATATGTAGCTGGGAGAAAGGGCCGTCCATTATTTGAAAATTCTGACATTTTATATTGAAAAATAAAAAATAAAATATATTTTTCATAATAATTTGCCATAAAAAGTGTATTATATCGCGAATTCGCGAATTCCCCAAAAAAAATCAGAATGCTATTTGATGTGCCTCATGTGCTCTCAGGTTCCATCAAAATACTGTTAAAACGTTGCTATCCGATCACTTCAAGCTACAGACCAACCAAAATACTAGAATAAACAGGGAATTGTCTTCAGAATAAGTAGGTCAATTGCATAAACGTGAATCATTGAGGATTAAAGTATACCAAAAGCCACCTAAAACAGTCTGAAGAGGTTTTGAAGTATATCATCTCCCTCTCATTTCACATATCACTTACACTTGCTTCTGTATTTTCTAGTCTTATATGTTTCTTTTACATCATGAAATTGTCCACGCTCATCGTCTAAAACCACTTTGTGTCCTTCAGCAGACCTATAATATAATATATTTTTCTCGATTGCTTCGACATTGTATCTGTTTACTGTCTGTCTGAGTACGTATTATTATTATTTTAGTTGCTTATTTTATGTTGAATAACATTTATAGACATAATGGTTTTCCAGTATATCTGTGGTAGTTTAAGACTATTTGTCTGGAAATGCAGGGTTTAGGAAGAATATTATCTTTTCATATTGGATTTTGCGGGGGCTTTGTTATCGTTTTTCACAATGTCACAATTAATTGCATGTCAAAGTTGAATAAATTATTGTATTCTGAATACGATCACCTATATAATCACTTTTTAATGATATTTTATATCAAATATTTCCTTTTGTTATCAATTTTCAAATCAGAAATCTGTGTTTTTCCTTAGAACTCCATACTTGCTAGACAATCTTACTTATCTAATACCGTTGTATTATCAGAAATTTTTTTTGGTCAGAACAAGGTTATAATTATATATGTTACACTTACCCCCGTCGTCCATTTTTGCTCCATGACTTCTCTCTATCCTATGATTAAAAAAGAAGAAATAAATCATTGTCAACATTTTGTATTGTACTGTGCTTATAGGATTACTACCGTTATTGACTTATGGTTAGTGTAATTAGTGTTAGGGTTTGCGGTTAAACTAGGTTTATGGTTTATAGTTATGGTTAGGATTAGTTTTAGGGTTGCGGTGAGGGATAGTGTTAAGCTTAACGATAATGTGTAAGGTTAGAGTTGTGTTCTAGTCATAGCATTTAAAAATTAAATGACAAGGACATTTTAACACAAATCGGTTAAGGTTAGCGATAATGTTTAAAGATGGGTGACCCGATCGGCAGTCTCATCCTTTTCTTATCAAAATAGAAATTATGGTATCAGGAGAAAGCTCATATTTTTCTCATCATCTCTGGTGAAATTTTAAGCTTAAAATATATTCCGTTTAGATGTTATGAAAGAAAAGTGACAGCCTCATCTCCAGTTGTGATAAACCACACATACCTTTCTATGGGCCGTTTTGAAACACGTTTTTACTTCTTATATCGAAACGACTAGTGCAATTTACCTCAGAATTTAGGTATTTGATTCTTTTGGTACAGGCCACAATGTGGTACAAAACACAATACGAAAACATATGATCACCTACCTCCAAGGTTAGAGTTTGTGCTACTGTGTTCTAGATATAGCATTCAATAATTATTTCCTGATTTTTATTGCATCGAGTTTCAACTATATAGCATTTAATATCGATAGGTGTAACTTAGATTCTTGGTAATGCCAAATGGCGACAATTACAACAAAAAGATAATGAACAAAACGCCTCTCATTAAAGGCATATTATAACATTTGCTGAGGAGGACGCCCTCAATATTTTTCAAAATTCTTTCTTTTTACACGATTATATTGTACTTTATTAAAAAAACCTACACTGCAAAAGTCAAGACCTTATTCAAAATAAAACGCAGGAACCGTCTTTTTACGGAGTGATACGTATTGGCGACATCGGCGCATGTAGTAAATTCCAATTTTCTTTGATTTGCCTTAGTTGTTCCACTCAAAATTAAAAGGGGATATATCTGACAGTAAAAGCTAACATTTTATGGCAAAGAAATACTAATCTGTTTTGTATGAAAATGTTATAATAATGGCTTTAATTTATCATATCATTAACATTGGTACAATACAGAATGCGGAAATAACCCTTAAGTATTTTGTAAAGGCAAAACAAAAACATCTCAAATTGTAGATGGTGACACAGACTTTACAAAAGTATGTTGGTTCCCATAGTTATACCTCCAGGATAGTCTTTGTTTGTTTGTTTGTCTTTGTGTGTGTGTTTGTTTACCGTTATTTGCTTACACTTGTTCTACAAGAATATTTTAAAATTAAAATAAAGTGTCTATGATTGTTTCATTCTTAATGTTAATAGTTCCCATTGGACAAACACGTTTTTCAGATCTATATAGATCGCTTCCTTCTGTCGTCTATATTACACGGTCTAGATGAGTTAAGTAAACCTCCACGACGTGTTTCTCACACATTGTCATCTACATTACTTGAGGTCGCTATTACCTAAAACCTTACAGTCAGTGATTCTATATCTATTACAGTGTTTTTAATATACTATCTGTTCAAGGTTATTGTCATCTATTTTACTGCACCCATCAATTGCACTTCAGTGAGAGTGGTGTTGAGGCGCATCAACACACACCACGTCTATGATGAGGCGAAACCTAATACCACTCTCAGTCAAGTAGAACGAGTGGGTGTATCATGTATAAATAGATAAACCATAACATGTCATTATCTACTCGATATAAATAGGATAATTATTACACTGGCTTGCTGCTTCGGTTTTCTTCAAGTTCTACAGGATTTTGATTTGAATTACTAAAATGTGTACACATTTTTAGTCATCATTATTTCATGAATTTGTGTACCTTTTACGTCTTAATTTATAGGATATCGGTATTATATTTGTCCATTAAATCCATTGCACTAGTGCATCTCCTGTTACAAGACAGCGAATATGTTACACCGCATTTAAATGTAAGAGTTTCAAAATAAATTGTCCAAAACATCGAAGATTCAGGTCTTTATAAGAGTAGAAAGGAATCATGCAGCGTGTTTTTATTTCAGCAAAAAAGGACGCATGTTGCATCTGCATGTAGCTTCTCTATTGCAGCTGCGGAAAAATGATGGGCCAACACTGTTGTATGCCTCATTAGAGTAAAGATAATAGTAATATTGTAACCAACCGCCTGATTCAAATGTCTTCATTAATTTTGTTGGCAATTTGTAGCGTTTCCCGTGATGGAATTCAAGTACAGTGTACTATCCAAAAGGACAGGAAACAAAACAGCCCAATAGTAGAATTTAACCAGACTTGACATAGATTGGTCAATTTAAAGGACATCACGTCTTAAGTTCAATCCGTCAGACCGGACAAATGACTGTAACCTAGCTAGAA
This sequence comes from Amphiura filiformis, assembly GCF_039555335.1. Lineage (NCBI taxonomy): Eukaryota > Metazoa > Echinodermata > Ophiuroidea > Amphilepidida > Amphiuridae > Amphiura > Amphiura filiformis. The sequence goes on along the minus strand of NC_092641.1, from coordinate 8,358,669 downwards.
TGTCACATTTTGTAAGACAGTCCAGTCTATTCCAGTTTATCTCTCGATGTTTATCGCTATCCAAGAGGACAGCAAACAAAACATCCTAATGGTAGATTTAACCAGACTCGACATAGATTGGTCAATTTAAAGGACATCACGTCTTAAGTTCAATCCGTCAGTCCTGACAAATGGCAGTAACCTAGACTGCACATTTTCTAAGACAGTCCAATCTAGTCCAGTTTTTTTCTGTCGATATCTATCGCAATCATTTCAACCTAGTAACAAACAAATAAGCCACATGAATTACACGCTCTTATGCACATACGGAATCCCAAGTCTGTGAAGGGACGATAACGTGTCCCATAAGACCGCATGACCAGTGTCGCGTATTTCACCGATGAAAGTTCAAGCTAATATGTCAGCGTACGAGTACCAGGGCTAGATCATATTATTTATAATGGCTGCCTCAAGGTCACGCATAGTCCTTGAGACATCTTCTTGATACTAAGAATAACACAATATTCTCACAAAATGTATTATGTGCCTATTCAAGAGATTATGTCAAGAAAGTACCTTTCAAGTATAAAACGTTTACATAACCTTCTCAAATGGACGCACAACGGCTGCAATAACTACAGGATTCCATAAAGGTCATACAACGTTTTTGTGCCATTCTTTAAAAGTGTACAAAGTTTCTTATACCGTTATTTAAGGGTTGACTGAGTATTGTTGATCGCAGCCAAAAAGATCGATTTTCATTTTCGTAATCAATTATATTATTGAAAAATACCCCCTTCGTGTTTTGGAGAAGTGCAGTCTACAAATCATATACTTTGAAAGTTTGCTTACGTTATTAATGAGTTATGTGCGTTTTACAAAGGTGGTGTTGTTTCAGCCCTCTTTACAACATATCTCATTCACCACAGGACCTTCAAAATTATACCCGTGATATTTGAATCCTTCTACACACTCGCTATGAAATGATCAATGCAATTTTTTTTGCCAAAGCTCACTACCATTCACAGAATGGTGTGGACGACCAAGTCCCAACAGTTGAAAACAGTAATTAACCTTAAACGAGCTCTTCTTGTGTTATTACCATGTAAGTCAGAGGTGGAAAAAATTTGGCGTGTTTATGTGTTATACACGAATGATCCTATGTTCACTCTGCTGTCATCAGAAGACTCCAGATTTTAGGCAAATATCATAACCAATATTTGCACAAACTATTATTTACTAACAGAGGAAGAGGCTTACGCATCATACACTGGAACATGGAAACATTCAAACATTACAACTAGCGCACGAGATCAAATTAATGATGCTTAATCGTTATTATTAATATATCAATATACAGGGGAAAGAAGAGAGGTCTGGGGTTCAAGTCCCCGCACAGGCACGTATGTCAGGAGTTTTTTCTCTGGTATATCTGCCTATGCATGTTATGTTTCCATTGGTAAATTCATGTTTAAATGTGCTAGTGTGCGATGCGTAATTCTTTTTTTCCCCTGTATATTGATATATTAAGAATAACGATTAAGCATCATTAATTTGATCTCGTGCGCTAGTTTTAATGTTTGAATGTTTCCATGTTCCAGTGTATGATGCGTAAGCCTCTCCCTCTGTTTGTATGATTATATTAGGCTGGCGGGTAAGCATCATTAATTGATCTCGTACACTGGTATGTAATGTGTTGTTTGTACTGTTCACCCTTGACTGCTCATATCCATAAGTACCAGACTTGAGTCCTGTTTATCAGGGACAGTCTGTGTAGCTCAGTGGTATATCTGCCTGTGCATGTTATGTTTCCATTGGTAAATTCATGTTTAAATGTGCTAGTGTGCGATGCGTAATTCTTCTTTCCCCTGTATAATATTTACTGTTAGCTACCAGAATGACACCACGACACTTTGACAGGGTGTGCTCAAAACATCCATATACCATTCTCATATGAAAAGGCCTCAAAACAAGAAAACGAGGAATGACAATTTTATATTCCTAAAGTTTTAAAATATCCGTCTTGTACTAGCTTCGTGGGATATACACTTTGAATTACGAAATTGCGTCTTATAGCAGCTATATAATTTTCGTGCAGATAGATCGTTGTTGTGCAGCCTAGAAAACGTGCCTCCTGGTGCCAGATGTTATCGGCAATGATAGAAAAGTTGAAAACATCATGCATTGATCTTCATCCTATTACACAGTCACGGAAACACACGTAACCAACAAAACATCTTATTTGGCGTAATAAAATAAGAAAGTGGGGAGGGGGAAAGATGCTACAAGCATCCTCACGGGGGATATATTGATGCTGCGTAAGCATCTAATGGTGTTATTGATAAAATAAGGGCATGTTTAAAAGCGTTGCGGATTCAAGAATCTATGTTAAATGGAGAACTCATGTATGCATTTATGATCGACTACATGCCCGCAATAACATACGTCATCGTTATTGATAAGTCCCACAATGGCAAATATGTTCGACCCAATTTCCTAAAACGTTTTATTTATAACTCAAGAACTACGGCACATGCTTTACTTAATGAGGTTTTCAAACCAACAAGCCATGTGTCATATCATCGTAAATATCAACCTCATTACATTGCTAACCTAGAACATTGGGTACCTCGACATATACATTGTGGTCTGTGTATTATGTAGTATAGTGTGTGGAGCTTCTCATGCCCTTTTCCCAATACAGTGGTTCCGGAACCGAGGGTGGAGGGGCGGGGGTGATGCGGCCACCCAATAATGTTGGTGGCCATGGAAAAGTGCCACCCCCAATAACTTGAGCCAAGTGTCATTGCCCCCTCCCACCAATATTTAAAATCTTCCAGAGCCTCTGCACCCGACCTCTGCAGCATGTTTTAAATGTGTGCCAGATGTTCCTAATGTTTGGTCACCTTTTACTTTTGCTACATTAACACATGAATGTGAAACACAGAGTCAACAACGAGAAAATTGATATCTTTATAGCGACATGTATATAAAGCACATTCCATTAATAACAACATATCTCAGGCAATTTAACCCATACAGCTACATGTATGTGCCTTCCAAAAATATACAGGAAATTATATATCGATACAATCTGTGTTTTCTGTGATTTACAATGGATATATTTGATTATTAAATATCTGTAATTTGCAGCGAGATAGGGTTCTTTGTATTATGCCCTTCCGGTAACTAGTTGTGCTCATTTGTACTTCATGACCATGATGACGGCTAGAATATCCACCATTATGACAATGATAAAGAGAGAATCGTTCCCTTCTCATCATGTAAATAAAGAATGTCAATTTGAGTTGATGAGTTCTTAGCCGCGGAGTCAGGGATCAAGTGGAAGCCCTAGCATATGGTAACATGATCCTGCTTGCAATTGGTGTCGAGCATTGTCCACGATGTACAGTAGAGCTATACAAAACATGAAAACATTGATGTACATGTATTACATCGCACGTAGAAAAGATTGTGGTAATTGAAACTTGTTTTCCCTTTCTTCTTCTGCTCCCACAAATGTTGATTCAGCAGTGAATTAAAAGTGAGAGGTCACTGCACTGTACTGTTCAACTTACGACATTGTTACTATTAATAGTATATAAAATAGCTACAATTGAATAAGCGGAATTAAAGGCGCATCGTTAAGATGGAGCAAGATCTTAACGGATTAAACTCCGGATATGTTACAACGAAACAAATCAATGAGTAGAGGTTCATTTTCAGGTTTACGAGCTAAATAACGTTTGACATTGGGTTTTATTGTCGTTTGTATAGTAATAAAAACGCGCCATTTAAAATGCCTAAATAGCAATGTAAATATCTAGTCTCGCCAGTATCATGTAAACAAAGCTAGCATGAATATCGCTTGGACAGTAGTGGTTTCTAATTTATGTCATTTATTGCTTGCTATGAATGCTATATTACCGTTTAGAAAAAGTGGAAGAAGCACCAGCTTAAAAACAAATAAGTATACGGTCTAGACAAACTTTCTGCTAACATACCCAAGCTGGTGGGACTCTTAATGAGGCAAATGTTGTTATAAATAATCATGCAAAGTCGTTTGAATGAGGGAAAGTACACTTTTTGAACAGAATCGGAATGGCGGTTTTATTTCTCCTGTGCTCAAGAACAACTACAGAGCCACCACACTGCTCAAAAGCAAATTAGGAAAACATGGAACATGCATATAGATTTGAGATGATTACTGCTTAAAACTTGCTACCGAATTCTTCCCCTTTTAAATCGATATAATGTGTGCACTACAGTATCACTTACTTTGACTAGCTCATGCGGGAGCAGCCCATATTGCCAAAATGGGGCGAATAGCTATTAGGAGCTAAAAGTAAGTCTCCACAGACCAACTATTAAGACGGTAGAAATTTCATCAACAGCAATACAGGGGAAAATGGGAATTAATCGGTTCGGTTGAAATGGGAGACTTGGGCGAGACTGTTCCTGTCGTCACCTCTAGATAAGAGGATTTGTTTTAAGCAACAATTTAATGCTGTTCAATACATGATGTCGATTGACGAATTTGTAATTCTTACCGCATTGAATTGTGGGTCTCTTATTGGTAAATGCACGTAAAGAAAGTGTTTAGAGAACTGAACTTGTTTCTACTTTCTATAGTCCACCTCGATCACCTTGTTCTAGCTCACAATGCCAACTCGTTTCACCAAGATTTCCAACTTCTTATGCAAAGCGTGCCTTCTCAGTTACCCCTCCCACACTTTCGCCAAGCACATTCCCTGAATTCATTAAAATCGCAACTCCAAAAGTCACCTGTTTATTTCAAATGTCATGTAAAATGTGTACTATATTTATCTTTAGGGTATTTAGTGTAAGTTTGTAGTTAATATTAGAGAGATTGCGATGTTCCAAACGCAGCACGTGGACCGTACGTTTTTACGTACGTTAATACGGTGTTAAATATTGCTAGTCTTGGTTCCAAACTGGATTGTGCTCATTCGTCACGATGGAGAACGATGTATTTTGGTAGATTAAAGATCACTACATCCATATATCATGACTTTACTCAAAATGAGACTTTTTCGTCCTGAAAATTCAGCGCGTTGCATGAACTTCGACATGAGGTAAAATCAACATATTTCAACGTAGCATCTGCGTTTTATACTACGTTGGAATCCAAAATGGGAAATCGCAATGTCATTTTATGTACACAAAGTATCACCACATTTCATCGCTGTACCTTTATTATAATGATTTGTTACAAATAAAAAGGATCATAATAGTAATTAGACTTTCCTTCGTATGTTCATTATCATTGACTGTCTTTAACATATTGTGAAATGGACACATTTTGGGCATTTTCAACAATGTATCTACGTTTATTTTGCACGTGGAACATTTTCAAAACTGGCTAAATACGTGACCTCGCTTCGATACAGGAGAGTGGTTTTGAATAGATCAAAATACGTCCGATACCTACGTGTGGAGAGAGCGCACCATCATTGATTGCGCCATTGAAATACACAGGAAAATACGCAGGTTTGGATGGCGTTTTGTCACTGCAAAAACGTACTATAGATAAAAAGTTTGGTATCAAATTAAAGCTTATCACGTGTAGAATAGTATTCTTTTAACGGAATATATAGGTGACCATCTACTTTTTTTGCTATTTTGCCGCAAAGAAAAAAAGTGTAAATTTAACCCTAAAAAATCACTCAATTTTTTAAACCGGGCGTTGTTCAAATTCGCACCAAAACTTCCCCTCTGAAATAAAATATTGGGATATTTTCTCAGATTCCTTCATGTAGACACTTGTCGGAAGCAAATGAGCTGAAAACGTGCGAATGTTGACAATATCTTTAGAATATAAAGCCGCACCAAGCTCAAATAAGCGGTGGACTATTTTAACCGAATTTCACTGGTACCTAAATCGTGGAGTGATTTGGTGGTGCGCCCTCTGGAAATCGCAATCTCTCTATTGTAAATTATTTTCTTAATAATAATAATAATAATAATAATAATAATAATAATAATAATAATAATAATAATAATAATAATAATAATAATAATAATAATAATAATAATTATTATTATTATTAGAGTGCAGACTAATGAGAAAATAATGTACTGCTTTGATCAAAGATTCAAAAGTTTGATCTTATGAAGTAGGGTTGATTTTGAATGTTTGAAAATGGCGTATATATATTTTTTTGCATTTGCATTTGTATTTGCACTCTTCATAATACACTTTTTGCTAACCTTTTTCTGAAGCGCTGTATTAACTCATTTATGTATTTATTTTCAAAATGAGGTTTAAAAACTTCATTACTATATAAAAGCGTTACGTTAACAGGAATTAGATAAACGTTTGCTCAAAACAATTGAGAAGATGTCCATGAATTTCGAGGTACCAAATCACGGTTGTTTGATGGCATGTAAATCGGAGTCATTTTAAAGAAAAGTTGAACAATGATGGCGCTATTTATTTTAAATCTTGTTTGCATCTTTACAAGGGTTAACACTTGCATAATGGTATTAGAACATCAGCAAAAAGACAAACAAATGACAAGGGAATTTTCAAAAAAACTTTTTATCATGAAATGCAAGGTATAACTCATTTAATTTGGCTAATATAAATTTAAAATATATGTAAATAGCGCCCTCAATTTGCCCACAGATATACAGTTTATAAAATAAAAATTAGCACAAAAAAAGCAGAAGAAGATAATTTGATATAGTAATGAAAATTTATGTTGAAAATTGCTATAAAATATGATAGATACAGATTATTAGTGTGATAGCTGTTGGTATTATTTAGGTCTAGAATTGAACATTATATAATGTTTTGTTAGAAAAATAAATAAATGATCACATCAAACAACCGTAAAAATATAACCCTTAAGAAATTATGCAACAATATTAAAAAATTAGTTCATGTACTTATTTAACCATACTTTTTGAATGGAAACCAAGTTGACATTAATGCTCCTTTATGCTTTCGAGTGGACCCGTTTTATATTTCCAAAAGAAGTGGCTTGAGAATACTTAGAACATGTTACTACAAGCAAACGACTATAGTATTCATGACAATCCACAAATATGTCTGACATTTTAAATCGTTAGGTATAGCAACAAATCTCGAATGTATCATCCTACTAAGATGAGCCACTTGATAATTTTTCTTCTATAAAAACTGTCATTAAATGAAGCTAAAACATGCAGGGTTGTCTTAATCGAAAAGAGCAAATTATTTATTCTAATCACCTGTAACTTTTAGATCGAAGTATTTTATAACAATTGAAACGATGCGGGGAGACAATTGGGTCATTCAAAATTCTGCATAGTTTATGTCACATTAGTAACAGTTTGATGGTATGCTACGCCTTCTGGCGAGATTGAGAAAAGGTTTTAGCTTATAATTGTTATTGAAAGAAATACTGATTCAGTGAATGTGTAAGCTATTCGTGCTTTGTAATATTAATGAATCTTTATCATTATCATGAAGAGCACTATTAAATGTTTAGGCACTTTAGTCGATTTGGTGCTTCAAGTTATACTTCTTTCAAAACTAACTGTGGTTTCTTTGTTGTCTTGTCACAATGGAACAGTCACAGATAATACGGAACATAAATTGCGATGCATATATCAATTTGAATAGATCGTGGATCCCCTTTGTATTTGATTTTGTAAAACGCATTTCTCCGCGTAGGTATATTTAAGGGTGCAAGCACATTTAAAAAAATGGAACCATTGAGGTTGTCAAATATCGCGAAGGTGCAAAATCGTAGAGAAGGAACCTTGCAGGTTGTCAAAATATCGCAACCACCTATAGCAATGTCAGTTTTTTGAGATCGCTCACTTTCACTTCGCGCACTTCTCTTCTCCCAATCTTTTCGTTCTGTTGTTGTCGCTCAGGGCGCTGTCGTCAACCGAATAACCATATGAGACCCTAACTCATACTGATTGCTAGTGGATTGCATTGCATCGTTCGACACGCAAGACAGTAATTGGGCGCATGATGGCAAGTGTATTGGCACATTAAACATATCACTGGCGAGACACCTCGTCTTATCTATGCGTCTATTACTGAATATTGGGGATAGAGTGTTATCCTTACATAACCCTAAATTAATACCAAATAGAAGCCTTCGAGTAAAGAACAACCTAAAGATGGCTAAACACGCTGAGTATAGATCCACACGGTTTGTTTATTATTGAAGATAAAGGAGTGTAAGGGAAGACGTCGCGCAACACGTGTTAAGTCAAGTGTAATAAAGCATACAATCGGGATACCCCGCGTCTGGAAAGACTTCTCTATTTACAAGGCCACGGTACGTGTGATCTTTATTCTAGCCCATAGATATTGACCCTATTATAGAGCCAGTAGGTTGACCCGATGGAATTAGAGCGTCTATGACTCAATTTGTTTTGAGAGCACATCTAAGCGGAAAACTCCTGCACCGTGTGGTTATTTTTAGCTAGTAATGTTATATTACTCTGTGGCATTTTAAAGCAGATCATAAGTCTATTGCTTGCTATTCCTGAAAAGGAAAGAAAACATATTTTATCATATCAAAACTGAAATTTCCTTTTTATTTATCACAGTCCCGAAAACATCTTTTACATTATTCTTCGATATGTCTTTGTGTAGATGGAAATGTTTTTACACTTTAAAAAAATCATATTATTAACCTGGGTATTGAACACATACACATAATTCCGTTTAATTTTTCTATACTTTCAAATATTGGCGACTAAGGTTGTTAGAGCACAATGAACATTTATAGGCTCGTTCAAATCGTCACATTTTTGCCAAAATTTTTGCTTCGTTTCCTAACCTACTTCACCAATTTCATTCCCGTTTAGACCCCTTCATTTATCAGTTCGTGCACTCAAATGTCCCGTGATTATCAAATTACACGAAATTTATAAGAAAAAAAAAGGTCAGTGTGGTGGGCTCCTACACTTAAACAAATATTGGCTAGCTAGATTGTTCGAGGGTATTGGCAAATAAACTACTTGCACAATACGATTACATCTTTGGCGAAATCAGGGAAGCTAAATGCAACATCGGATACTTCAAATGCTGCTCTTTTTAAATATTTACACGTACCTCTCTATTATAATGTTTATTCTTATGAAAAATAAAATATTTTTACCAACAAATTCTCACGTATACATGATTGGTAAAACAATTTTACATAACAACTCAAATACACCTTCAGATGAAAACTACAAAAAAGTTTTGAACACATCTAAATATGTATTTAATAAAACATATTGAATAAGATGACGCGTTATTTCATATATCTTGAGCATCATATTCGTAAAATCAACAAAGCTAAATATATTTTTAAAATGTTGCTCGACATCTTTGACAATATTTCGTGGACTTTATTATCATTTACAACATGTTAGCCAGAGTAGCCCGATTCAGCCGAAGCTGGTCTAACAAGGGGCCCTGCAAAATACATGCAACATTACAGAGTACGATTAACAATACTTATTAAAACTCATTCTTATGAAGAAAAAGTAGCGTTTGACCAAATTCAACTTGCTGTTAGATTCGCTATGAATGATTGTTCAAATTATGGTGTTAGCCACCCCCCCCCCTCATCAACAACAATTTAAATACGTCCGATTAGTGGATGAAGAAGTAAGTTTGCAAAAAATAGTCAAAAAACTCCTATACAAAATATCAAAAGTTGTTTAAAAACGTGTCCATTTAAATTACTACATCATCAACACAGACATTTTTCCACTTAACAAATGTTTATGACTGGAATCAAGTATGCTTTAAACTTTTCAACTACCTGCTAGATGATGTATTAATAAGCTAATTATTCATATGGGAAACGCACATTACTTCGATTGAATATTAATGCTCTGCGTGCTAGCCACAGGCTTAAAAAGTCCAAGTTTTGAGATGTTTTCTCAAAATATCAAGAGCTATCTCAAAAACCACTGAACCAATACTAGGCTTGTTTGTACTCATTTTAATGCAATTTACATGCTGATTCTAAATATGGTCATGAAAGTTTACAATTCTGAAATTTTTGAATTAAAAATAAAAAGAAACTTGTCTTCTGCAGTCGACTCTGCGCGTGGAGGGAATTATGATATGTTCCTACCTTGAAGCATTTATTATTGCATTGCATGTTCTTTTTTACACCCCGTATTCCATTTGTTATACCCCACTTTAGTATCAATTTTGAATAGTTTCCCTAAAGCTAACGAACAACTAAACTTAATCTTCCACCACGGAGTTGTCAGATAATCAAATATGCAATTAATTATACTAATTAGTTGTCACCAAAGATATTGATTTGTTAGTTTTAAAAAGTACCACCTCGATCAGTAGTCTATATCATTGATGTATTATTATGGAATTCGTTTGGAATAATATTGAAATTTTGACTACATTTCAGAATTTCTCACACGTTAGATTGAATTGATCACAAGCTACTGATCAGCCTTTTCATTTTTATACGTTGATATTTTTCATATGAGATTTTACTTCGCATCTTTTATAAAAGAAGGTGTAATAGCGCAATAATTGGTACTCTAGCAGAAACCGCAATGCAAATCATATCTCTCAACTTTATGCAAGGACCGATCGTTTCAAAAACAGCGCTATTCCATACTTTATCAATTTATTGAATAACTAAGTGCCCTGAACTGTTTTGCATATTCTGAATTTTTTTTATAAATATGTAATATTGAGCCAATTTTAATGGTGTGTATTTATAATGTTTTTGAAATATATCTTGAATAAGTGCAATATTTTATTTTCAATCAACACCAGTTGCTGTATTTTTCCTTGTTAATATTGATACTGTATTTTTTAATTTTAATTGTTTTTAATACAGGGTGTCCCAGAAAAAATTACCGGGCAAATAATTTTGGACGTAAGTCGACAACTAGACATCAAAATCCAAATATCTAAACATCAGCGTGTAGCCCATTTTATTCTGCATCTTATACGCTAATTTTACTGGAATCGGTTGACTGATCGTGAAGAAATGAGCGATTACATAACGCATGTGTCAATTCACTTCATTCCAAGTTTGAAAGAAAGCTCATTCAACACAATGTGCACTAGTGGTTAAACTGTCAATGTGCTTCATATTTTGTTCTATGAAATCCTTTTCGTTCTTTTTAAACAACCTGTTTCTTGCAAAACATTTCATTTTGTTCAAATTTGAAAACCTGCATGATATTGAAAATGAAAGCTTGCATGTAAGATGATGCTCGGTATTTGTAAATATCTTTTTTCGTTAATGTTGATATAATGTTGCATAAAGAATTGCTACATAAAGAATTGCAGCTGGCTTAAAAATTTCTCAAACACATTAATGTTTTCGGAATATTTCCAAGAAATTGTAATGCAAAGTTTAAATCTTTTAAAACTTCAACATTAATGTTGCGTGGTATCAAAAATCACACGTAAACCTGTAAGCACTTCATCATTGTCATTCTTGGCTAAAATGTTCTTTGTAAAGTATATTTGCACAATCTAAAGAATAAGTTGGAGAGCTTCCAATTGCAGAAATCAAAGTTTTCTCGGACAAACTGTTATTCATCTGTAGTGAAAGCATGAATGACATATCGTAACGTAACACCGTCGGATTTTAATGGATAATGTGGACTAAATTTAATGAGATACACAAACTTTAGGAAGCGGTGAGCGAGTATGAAAAAAGCGCCTGTTGATCAAACTTGGAATGAACTGCATTGATGCACGCATTATGCAATCATTCATTGCTTCGGAACCAGTCAACCAAATCAAATAAAATTTTCGTATGTGATGCGCAACAAAATAGGCTACGCGCTACATTTTAAATTTTGTGATTCTGATGTCTATTTCTCGACTTACATTCAATTTTATTCACTCGGTAATTTTTTCTGGGACACCCTGTATTGTAAACCACTTGTAATTTGGCCTCAGGGCCACGATTTGTGTGTGAATAAAATATACTATACTATATACTATACTATATTTTTGTATGAAAATAACTAGACATATTTAAAAAGCGTTTGCAAGACTTGAAGATAATGTTTATGCAATACTATCTACTGCATCATCACTTATTACGCATTATGATCGACTACATGTTACGTCATAGACAATTAATGTTCAACCCAATTTCTTTAAACACTATATCAAATCAATAATTAGGGCATGCTTAACTTAACGAGGGTTTCAAAACACCTTGGCACTAATAACAAAGGAGAAGAAATCCAGAACACTAGGCGCGAAGCAGGTTTTTAACTCATGTATGGCCGCTATGCTTGCAATCATCGATTTAAACTGCTATCATTCATTTGAATCTTAAACTTCTTTGATACCTTAGCTTTCCTTTCCGCGAGAAAGAACATGCTTTGCTATTAGATGATACCGTTACATGCTGGTGTTCCTAGGGACTTCACAACATTCACGACACTCGGAGTATACAGAACAACAGTGATAGAGGGACACAGCTTCGCTGCTAGTTTGTTAAACGCATATTATACATTTGACTCAACGAAATCTTACCCGCGGAGTCAGGGATCAAGTACAAGCAGAAGCATGGATGGTAACATAATCATGGCGATCGATGTCTGATGTCGAATATCGGTCAACATCAACAAGAGTTACAATGTACAGTGTACCTACAGAAATATTAATGTACGAGCGTATTGCTTTTCAGGTAGCGTCATTCACCTATCGACCTAAGTCCCTAAGTTTCTTACAAAAGTTATAAAGGAGTACAGACTTATTCTTAGTCATCCAAGTAGATAAACACAACAAAATGGATATTAAATCTCTTCATCTGGACTTACTATGTTTGATAGCGACAGTATCGCGTCTCATCCAACACGTATCATCAGGCTGACTGACAAGGTGATGAACTATTGACCTGTGACACACTTGATGGTATGACGTCACAGCAGAGACTCCGGGGTAGTTTCCTGATTGCTGCGTCGGGGTAGTTTCCTGATTGCTACGTTGTACGTTCTTGACAGGTTGTGGCGAAGTCCCCCTCATGTATAGGGGAGACTAAACAGCCCTTGCACAAACGCATGTATCAGCACCGTAGACCCAGTTCTACAGGTTTGAACGATCTGCAGCGTACACGCACCTCAAATTTGCCAATCATTCATTTGAGGATAAGGATGTTCTAGTGCTCGACAGAGGAGTCAAAGATGCAATACATGTCCGGCGGGAGGAATCTTCACTCAACAGAGGAGGGGGACTTCGCCACAACCTGTTATGGACCCACGACGCAGCAACCAGGAAACTACCCCGGTGATTCTCCTGTGACATCATACCATCAAGTGTGCCACAGGTCAGTAGTTCATCACCTGATCAGTCAGCTTGGTGGTGCGTTTTGGATGAGACGCGATACTGTCGCTATCAAAACTAGCAAGTCCAGATGAACAGATTCAATACCCATATCCATTTTATAATATGTTGATCTTCCCTCTTCGTCTTTTTCCTCTTCGTCTACTTCGTCGTCATGGTCGTTATCGTCTACCTCTTTTGAAATAATCTAGTAACTTCTAGAAAAAAAGTGGGGTACGTGAAGGAGAAAATACGTTAATATATTACTAATTAGGGATTCGACATTCCTACACTGTTATCTCTCAGTGGCACGTTTCCATTTGAAATTGAACTTTAAAAGTTCAAACTATTAAACCGTACCGTATCTGAAATAGCTAAAAAGAAATAACTATTACAAGATATAGCCAGCTATAGCTATGTGAAACGGAAAATTGGCAAAAATCACTCTTCGCCACTATGCGTTGAGACCGAGGAAAATGTTTGAACTCAACTGTTCATTCTGCAATGCATTAAACGTCATAGGTGACAGTACTATCCAACCTAAGTCTTTGGGACTATAAGATGCTATAAAAATGCTACAATTAAATTAAGGAAATTGCAGTCGTATCGTTAACATGGGACGCGAACTTAAAGGATTAAAATCCTGATATGTTGCAATAAAACGACTCAATGTGTATAGGTTCATTTAAATGTTTAAACAATGTCCGATCTTGGGGTTTTATCGTAGATTGCATTTTAGTAAGGGTGATTGTTTACCCTTTTAAATGCTTTGATGCAATATCAACAATTATCAGTCGCAAAGGTATCATGTAAAATGTGCATGCATATAATCGCGTGAATGGTGGATTCCATTAGCTTATTCTTAACGTGAAATTTACTACTTGTTATGAAAACTATATTCCAGACAAAATAATGCCAAATGTTAGAAAAGACTAAATAAATAGCTTCCCTTTGTAAGGTGTAAATTCAACAAAAACACAGTAAAAGTACCCGATAAACGTTGAAGCGCGAGAAAAAAAAAAAAAACACTTCTTCTTAGGGCATATCGCATATCGCCCATGGCTGCAGACCAGACACTAAATACAAATTAGAAAGATAGAACACAGTTTGTGTTTAAAACTTGCTATATTCCTATCATTATAGATCGATCTATTAGTGCATGGCGGTATCTATCACTTACTTTGTCTCTCTTATGCAAGAGAAACCCACATTGCCAGAACGGGACAAATAGCTATTACGAGCTGAAAGCAAGTCTCCACAGACCAACTAACTATTTGGGTTGCCGAAATTTCATCAAAAATGACACAGGGTAAAAGGCAAATTAATAGGATCGGTTGAGATGGTTGGGCGTGACTGTTTTATCGTCACTTTAAACAAGGTGACTTGTTACAGCAACAATTACATGTCGATTGATGAATGCAAGTTTCTAACCCACTGAATCATGGGTATTTTAGCGACAATAATGCATTGCGTTACATTTGTCGATTGATACATTGCTGTAAAAAGGTTTACCGAACTGAATTATGGATGGCAGTTCTGACAATTATCCCAAGGGTATGATTACAATGTCTGTTTTATTTTTTAAATGACAACAAAGTATTTATTTCAGTTTACTTTATATCCCTTGGCAGTTCAGTTCATGTCCAGACAGTACATGGTACAATGTTTAATTAAGGATAATAGAAAGCGGAAATACACAACTGTATACTAGCAAGCCACATTCTTACTTAGACAGGTGGCTTACAATTTCAATCCACAGGTTGTCTTGATCCATTGAAGAATTAGAATGGATCTGGACGCAAACAACTTCATCCGTCTCTCTTTTTTCACAAACTGAATGCACCAGAATAATGCCAGATAATAGAAAAACAACTGCTATGTTGCATTTATATACTCGATTGCTGAGCGACGAGCGATTGGTATTTGACCGATAAGGTAGCGTGCATTTCCCATAAAACTAAAAGCACTCTACATGGTTGGTGGAAAACCAATCGCTATCGCTCAGCGATGTAGTATAAATTCAGATTTAGACAGGACGTATTTGAAAGGAATACAAATCGTGCGCTTATAAAGTAAGTAGGACCGTACTCACGATCAAGGAATTGCCATTTAGACACGATACAGCTGTTATTTCAGTCCCTTGTATGGCTTCTAGCGGATGGTCTAATTCTTAATTGATAATCAATCATCAAGTAATCACCCCTTTTCATCTTCAACCTGTTCTGGGATATCGATCAGAATAGGGCAAACATTGCTGCGACGAAAAAACGAATAACGCACATGGAGATTAAAACACACACTAAGTGCGAAATTTGACCAAACAGGCCCTTCGGTGCGTTATAACATACATTGCAGACTGGTTTTGGTTATGGTGTATTACGCAAAAGTTTTATATGCGGTTAGCATAAAGTGTTTTCTAAAGCGTTTTCTAATTTTTCGAAAACTTCAAAACTTGATAATTGTCAAATTCTAATTTTCAAATTCTTTGTGGGCTTTAAAAAAGACACTATAGAATTTAAATAATTTATTCAGATGAATAAAAAAGGCAATAATGCAAACAGTTGTTTGTTTCATTGTTTATAACAACAGTATTAAACATAGTTCATGTAATAATTACAACATTTATTGATGAAAGAAAGTTGACATGACTACTCATTTATGGTCCCAACTGCAACACTTTTATATTGGCTTGAATACTTAAATAATAATTATGTTCATACAAGCTAGCGACTTTAGTTTTCAAGGCAATCCACAAATATGGCTGAAAATCTTAAATCGTCAGGTAGCATCTTGAATGTATCATCCTCCATAAATGAGCAACTTGATCATTTTTCTTCCATAAATACTGTCGCTTAGCTTAAAATACACTGGGCCTTCTAATATTTTGTGACTAATAAATCTACGTGTTCATTGCAACTGAAGAGGTTCGGTGAGACAATTGGGATATTAAAAAAATATATGCTTTACGGTATATCACATTTGTATTAAACAGTTTGATGGTACGCTATTTAATGGAATTTGGAGAGATTGGGAAAAGGTTTTGTTTTAATATAAGTATTAAAGGGAATATTGATTCGTCGAATGTGTAAACTGTTGAGCTCTTCGTACCTATAATATAATGAACGGATTGAACTTATCCTTTACAGAACTAGGTTTTGATATTGTGTCGATTTTATGGGAACATTTATTATTTCAAGAATTTATTGAGCGCATTTCTACAAAGACCAATGCGCTTTACAATAATTACTTAATAAAGATACATATAAAGTACCTGATACAAAAATACATATCAAAAGCCTTATATAAAAAGGAAACATTGCAAACTTCAACAACAAAATATTCAAACAAATCGGGAACATTTAACATTTGTGTACTTTTACGGCTATATTCTTGTTGCTTCTCGGATGCCTTGTTAGCATTTAAAAGGCAGAGGTAATAAGGGACCCAAAATGCAACGCATAGCTATTTAATTTAGACTATATCTTGAATCTTTTATTGAATTTGATTTTGAATTGAAAGCACTGTTCTGCATGGGCATATGTTAAGGCATACATTCTTAAACAAAGCACCTTAAAGGTTTTGAATATCACAACAACCTGTAGCGATGTCAGTATTTTGAGATCGCTCACTTTCATTTCGCACACTCTTCTCTTCTCCCAATCTTTTCGTTCTGTTGTTGTCGCTTAGGGCGCTATTGTCAACCGAATAACCATATGAGACTCATACTGATTGCAAGTAGAGTAGAGTGCACCATTCGACACGCAAGACAGTAATTGGACGAATGATGGCAAGTTTATTGGCACATGAACAGAAGAAGACAAATCACTGGCGAGACACCTTGTTTTGATCTATATCTATACGTCTACAGCTGAAAGTTGAGGATTAATGTTATCAAACATATATACGCAATGAAAGCTGGCGAGTTTAGATGAGCAATGAGCACAGGCATGGCTTAACTCTTTGAGCATTGTTGAGTAGATCCACCAAGATTGTTTATTTTAAAGATAGAAAGGTGTAAATTAAAACCCTCTTACAACACGTGCTTAGCCTTTTTGTAATATAATCGACAGTCAACATACCCTGCGAGACTACTTTGTATATAAATCCACAAACCGCGTGATCTTGATTTTGTAGCCATATTGGCCATTTTATAGAGCCAATAGGTTGACTCAATGAAAAAAAACCGTTTATGACTCAATTTGTTTTGAGAGCACATCTAAGCAGAAATCTCAGTGTGGTTGCGTTACCTATCTATTTCATACCTATGTACATGTATTACGCACTTTAATAACCTGTAAAGCTCAAACGTTTGTTTGGTGTTTTGCTTAAACGAGCTTGTTCATCTTGCTTATCTTTGAGTGAGAGATGCAATTACATGAGATTACAATTGCAGCCCGCGCACCTTTTCAAATTGTGCAGAATTGTCACGCTATGTTTACAGCCCAAGCACCATTTCGAAAGGTCAGCCCAAGCATCATTTCATGTCTTGCAAAAAGAGCTACAAGAAATGACTTTACTTCAATAATCCTGTCCATTTTAAAGAACCAGAACTTCTATTTTATGTTATTTACACATTTATTTGCTACCAATAACCATACTTATCTCTACAGTATAATACATTTTTAGTTATTTCTAGTTATTTATGTAAATATTAATTCAGATGTACATTTCCCTAACTTACTTCACTACTTTGCTTTCCGTGGTTTCCCCTTCTTTCCTTGCCTTCCTGTTATCGAATTGTACACTCATGTGTCCCCTGATTATCAAGTTACATGAAACATTGAAGTAGAAATGTCAGTCTGGTGGACACCCACACTTATTCAAATAGTAGGCAGCGAGTTTGTTTGTGAGTAAATATACTTTACTCTACTTGGACATGCATAGCGAGATGTAGATACTATGTTGACGAAACCAACATTTATTGATTCGAATGTTGCTCGACATCAGTTAAAGTGATTCGTGATACATGATTGGACGCAATCTACCTATATGTAACAATCTAAATATGCACCCATTCGTGGATAAATGCAGCACTTAATTATACAAAGTGAAAAGATATTATTGATTTAATTATGTATTTGTTTATATATGTCAATGTTCCTGCTTAAGCAAAAGGGTACCCATATAGCAATGCTAATCTTAAAGGCTTTTACAAACCTGGATGGATTTTGTACAGCAAGGGGTAAACATTCTACACTTTTTTTTTTAAACTGACTACTTCAACATATATGTGCAGGTATGGCTCTCTGTACACGGGACCGACGGCTTAACGCCCCCTTCGAAGAACGGAGTACTTTCATGGTTCATATCAAAATGCTAACGTTAGAAAGTCTGAATTAGAAATACAGATATTGCCGATTAATTTCAGATTTTTTTGTTTCAAGTCAATACCCCAGCAAATCTCCACTACCGGATTTGAACCCGGGACCTCATGTTCCGAAGGCATTTACTCTAATCATTAGGTTACGTTCTCCTTTCACCATTCAATGGCAGCTAATACTTCAAGTCATGTATTAATTTGACTTACAATCAGAGGGAGTGCCTGTCAGAAGATTATTATTAAATTATGAGTTATTATGTAGAGGTTAAATGACTTGTCACTTCTCTTGAATTTTAAAAAGTTAGTGGATTTTTTTATCCTTTAGCGAAGCTCTTAATAGATAAGATTTCTTATTGCATGTTACACCCTGTATTCTATTTTTAATACCCCGCTTTTGTATCAATTCGGCAGAGGTACAATACAAGACTAACTTAACCTTACACCATGGAATTGTCACACAATCACATATGCAGTAAATTATACTAATTAGTTGTCACTCAAAAGTATAGACTTAATAGTTTTTTAAAAACATTACCGCCTCAATCAGTTATAGCTGACGTATAATTACATTTGATATTTATAGAAATATTTGACTAAATTTCTAAATATCATACCCGTTTGATTTAATTGATTTGCAAGCTACTGATGAGGCTTTTTAGGTTGAAGAATTATACTGCCATATTTTTGCTGCAAGATTTTAATTTGTGATACATTTCTTCACATAATTATTCAAAGATAGAAGGTGTAAAAGCCAAAATAATTGGTTTTCTCCTGTAGTGTTGTAGTTTGCAATTTCACGTGTATAATCCGAATCAAATATAGCTATTGTGTTTGTCTTGATAAACAGGGGAAGACAAGAACCACCCATCGCACATTAGCACACTTTAACATGAAATGACAATGGAAACATAAGATGCATAGGCAGATAAACCATAGAGAAAAAAACTCCGGACATACCTGCCTGTGCGGGGACTTGAACCACAGACCTTCCGCTTGTCAGACGGATGCTCTAACCACTGAGCTTCACAAATTGTGAGGCAGGATTCAATTCTTATGGATGATTAGCAGTCAGGGTAAACAGTACAAATAGCATACAACACACCAGCGTACGAGATCAATTAATGATTACCTGATAGCCTACTATATATCATACAAAAAGAGAAAAGCATATAACGCATCGAACACTGAAACATTCAAACATTACCAACTAGCGCACGAGATCAAATTAATGATGCTTGATCGTAATTCTTAATATATCTTTATTGCTATAGTGATGTTTCTATGTTCCCGTGTACGACGCGTAAGCATTTCCCCTTGCTTGTTTTGATTGTTCATATTTCACCTGAAAGATGGAAATACACCAAATTATTCTTTAACAGAAACAAACACGCTTTGTAACTACACAACCTTTGTTACCAGTCAATAATCTTCTATTCGTTAAACTGATGGGTGCCACCATTGAAGTACAATTTGCCATAAAGGAGGATATTAGAAGTTCTTCATGAAGAGTAAGCATTCTGACGGTATTTTTGTTTTTAAATTAAGGACCTCCTTAAGGGATCTAAAATGAGCGTTTATTGCGTTTCGACAGTATTTTTGTGGGACATGAGAGCACCTCAGACCTATCAATTGCATTCTGAATACGAAGCATGTCTTTCTGATATCAAATAATTTTCATTTTTGGAAAATCACAATATAATACAAATTTTATGACAAATTATAAAAATGTGATATTTTTCAAATTTTTGATATATAACAGTCCTCGAAGTAAATTATATAAATCTAATGATATATTCTTAAAGTGTATGTAGCAGGGAGGAAAAGCCGACTGTCAATTGAAAATTTTGACCTTTCATATTGAAGATATGGATTTTTTCCCCAAAAGACCTAATTTTTTTTGGTGTTTTGGGAAAAAAATCCATATCTTCAATACAAAAGGTCAAAATTTTCAATTGATCGTCGGCTTTTCATCCCACCTACATACACTTTAAGTATAAATCATCAGATTTATAAAGTTTACTTCAAGTACTGTTAAATATCAGAAATATCAATTTTTAATGATTTGCCATAAAATGTGTATTAAATTGCGAATTTCAAAAATCAAAATTATTTGATATCAGGATGACATTCTTCGTATTCAGAATGCAATTCGATATGTCTGATGTGCTCTAATGTCCCAAAATAAATACTGTCTAAACGTTCATACCCCAGCCCTTAAAGCGTTGCGGTTTTAAAGATACTTCATTGAATTCAGATGTAACATACATCATTATAATCGACTATGTTACGTCAGCGAAAATGTTCGACCCAGATTTTCTAAAGCGTTTTATTTATAACTCAAGAATTAGGGCATGCTTGACTTTATAAGGTTTCAAAACACCAAGCCATGTGTTAAACCATCGTAAATATCAACATCATACACATGCACTAGTCTGGGAAGATGCGTTGGCAAGAAATGCCGTCGGTCATTGTTTTGTATAGGGTGTGGAACATCGCATGCTTAAGTACCCTTGCCTTCTTCGGAATGTGTACCAGATGTCTCTGATGTTGGTCACCTCCTACCTACTCTGTTAAGGAGACTGGTTACTGCAACACGTGGCTAATTAACATAGACGCAAACCCGATAATTTGTATCTTTGCTACTTGTCCCTTTTTTCACCTATCTTCAAGGAACATAAATATGTTAAAGTACAATCATGTAACGCGTCTGAAATATAATAATATGGTAGACATCAGAGAGTAATCACTTTTTACCACAAGCGCGCTCGCTATAATGAATATAATCAGTGTTTTCTGAGATTTACACTGACAGCATTTGAGTCTTGGACATTTGGGCAATGATGGGCATTACGGGTACCAAAAATTGGCTGCAATTCACTGGGGCATGAGCATAACATATTGTTAACAAATGGAGTATCAAGAATTTCTAACATGGTATAACGTAAAACGGGCTGAGTTGATATGTTCTTACAACGTCGGAGTCAAGGATGACGGACATGCAAGCCCTACGTTAGATATGTAATATGATCTAGGCGATTCAAGTTGAACATATTGCATAGAAAACATAGATGCAATGTGCTTCAACTTCTGTGACTACACCTTGTAAAGATGGCCGTAATTATGACGGTATTGTGGTGGACGGTTTACTGGAGGAAGTTAACATTTACGTTAGCCTTTAACAAGTCTTCTTATTTTTCATTTTTAACATTATACCTTCATCCTCTTATCCTTTGTCTCCTTCTCCTATTTCTCCACCACCTCCTCTTCTACCTCCTTCTCAGAATCGTTGTTGTCATCGACCAGTCGTCGTCGTATAAATCGTCCTGATTATTATACCAATAACAGTATTTGCATATAAGACAAGTTTGACAGTATATCACAGGCTATCCGTTCCGCTTACTGGTATTCCAGATGGAAATAAATAAATACTTGCTGTGGCAAATTGTTTTGTCTTCCTCTTCCTCCTCTACCTCCTCTTCCTTCTCATCCTCAATATATAATTGCCATCGCAAACAGGAGCAGTTTGCCTATTTTCATACGGTCTGGGACAATATATGTACGTTCCTTGTCTAGGGAAAAGCTCTATATATTTTTTCACGAGAACAGAATTTAACATTGAAGGGGTTCGAACTCGTGTCACCACGCATCAGAGAATGGCGACACACCGATTAAAATAACTGGACTGCAATTTTCAACGTTTTGCTCTTATCCTAACTAACTGCAATTAAGTATTAATTCAACTAAAACGCTGTATAAATTCAACTAAAACTAGTAAAACACGTATACATTTGCGATTCTAAACAATGAACCGAACTGTATTTTGGGCATCTAGCATTCACCCATGGCACCCAAAAAGCAAATTTGGAAGATGAAACATGTCGTCGGGTGCATCACATACTGGTCTATCTTGAATTTTTGACTTTTTTGAGAAAATTGGTATATAGTTCTTTTTTACGGAGCTCTTCAAATACAACAAATTACAGACCTCAATTGTTCCTAGATAATTAGTTATAAAATGTTTAATTTAAACGATCTATGATTTTTTCAAAATACGTATTTTCACATACTGATCTATCTCGAAAAAACACGCATTTCTAGAAAATCGCAATTGAAAATCTTCGTATTAAGTTTACCTTTCTATAATTTAATTAGACTACGGATTTTCATGAAAGTGGTTTTAAATTAAAGCATATACTTAGCAGATTTATTTAAGTGGAATCTTGAATTATATTTATGTATGTAATATTGCTTAAAACTACACTTAAGTTGTAGTTCTGTATGTGAAATCGTTAATTTCCCGATATCGTATTGAAAGTGCATTACATACTGGTCTATCTCGAGATAGACCAGTATGTGATGCGTCTAAAGTCACATCATTGTTCGCGAAATCGAGATAGCCCCCAAGATAGACCAGTATGAAACGAATTTTAAATACGATATCGGGAAATTAACTATTTCACATACAGAACTACAACTTTAGTGTAGTTTTAAGCAACACTGCATACATAAATATAATTCAAAATTCCACTTAAATAAATTTGTTAAGTATATGCTTTAATTTAAAACCACTTCCATTAAAATCCATAGTCTAATTAAATTATAGAAAGGTTAACTTAATACGAAGATTTTCAATTGCGATTTTCTCGAAATGCGTGTTTTTCGAGATAGACCAGTATGTGATGCGCCCGACGATGTAATTAACATTTAAACTGGCTACCAAATCATACTTTTAAATCGAATTAATGTGTGCATTTCAGTATCAATTACTTTTACCAGCTCTTGCGGGAGTTCTCCATGTTGCCAAAACAAGGTAAAAAGCTATTAGGAGCTAAAAGTAAGTCTCCACAGACCAACTATCAAGATGGCGTAAATTTCATCAAGCAACACACGGGGAAAGGGAAATTAATCGGTTCGGTTGAAATAATTAGATGAGACTGTTTCTAACTTTGTATCATCATCTCTTAACAATTTAGTGTTAAATACAGATGCCAATTGATAATTTGTAAAAAGAGGAGTTTTTTACCGCTTTCAATTGTGGGTGTTTTATCCTTATAATTGCATTGCGTTATACAGATGTGAATAGGCGAAGTAATGTAAAGGAGAGGTAGTTACCATAAAATTATTGAATTGGTGGTAATACATACTGATGAACAAGTTGTTAAAGAAACTGTTTACCGACGTACATTTTAGGCGACAATTTTTTATCAATTATCACAAGGCTCTATGATTACAATGTCCCATGATCAAGATGTAGGCATGTAGGTTTCTGTAACCGTTTTTAACGTGGTTCACAATATTTTCTAATGATCCAATAATCACCCCTTTTCGATCTACAAGACTTTAGAGAGGATTATAGTGCAAAAGCAACGTGTAAACACTTCACTATAGGAATAAATCGATATCCCAAATGACATCTCGTTTGTTGCCACTGAGGGCACGTGGAGTTTTAAAACCAGTCTGATCGATGTGAATGGGAGGGGTAACAATGTTCATGACCTAAGATATTTGAGGTTCACTGACGGTGCTGGAACCTATTCCAAAATCACCATGGTATGCCAAAGTGTTTGTACGTATATATCCTGGGTTGAGAGCCAAAAAGCCTCAACTCACAATCTCCTGCTCCTACAAAATGAGCATAAAGTCGCCAGGGCACTATAGAAGATACAGTCGATTAATCATGACAAAATTCAACAGAAAACAAAAGACATTGTGGAGGAAATATTGATTTTTGAAGACGAAAGCAAAGCTTTATGCTTATTTTGTGAGAGCTGGTCATAGTGAGTTCCGGTTTTTTAGGTTTGAACCCTCAATATGTTTACATACAAAATTCTTTCTTTGGTCCAAACAATTACAGCAGTTACCATTCATTTAGAATTTACACATACTTTATAATAGATTACATGTTCTACATTTAAAAAAATGTTCATTGAGGGCATTGAAAGGGAAGCAATCTTAAAATGTAATGGATTTTTTCAGGTATTCAGGTAAATGATTAAAACTAAACAGAAAATATCCAATGGGAGCTGCTCTTTTCATTTATTCATTTATTTCTTGCTCAACTCTTCGCTTTAAAATATGCGTAACAGATATCCAAAATATTTCAAGGACTGGGCCTCCAGTTGCATGTCCATTTTATTATATGAACTAACCACAACAATTTTACTCGAGTCAGATACCCCATTTAAAACGTTCTTACAAGTTGCTTTGACAGACATTACTTACTTGGGGGTATTTGCTTTGATACATGGTTATCGTAGTAATAAAATATAATCATGTAGATCATGTCAGAGCATAAGTTGGCAATATGAGTTTAAAACCTTTCAAAGCTGTTGGTAACTTTAAAGGTTGCAGTTGTATATGCCAAAATAATTTCATTCTACCATTCCTACAGGAAAAATCCAGAATATAAAATAATTCAATTACCACCTCGTACTAACAAATTCAAGCATAAAGTCGAAATAACTTCTGACCTATGATCTAAGTTGTTAAAATGCCAATGTTTCTATTTAAGGACCGTTTTACGTAAAACCGGGTACATAATGTCGACTTCATTTGTCTTCTATCTGACTTTTCATTTGTTCTAAGACTTAGTCAGAAGCCATACATATTTTAACGGTTTATATCATTATTATTAAGTATAATTATTATTTGGGGTATGTAATTGCTAAAAGCTATTTCAGCCAACGTTGCCGTTTTGAATGTGTTTGGGTAAAAATCAAAATAGGTAGACCAGTCTTATGCCTCTACAAAACTTATACTTAACTTCAAAATGCTAAGAGTTACAAAATCATTTGTTAATAACAGTAACTGTTTGGAAGCTTTAAAAGTGTATGAAATCCCTTTGTCCTAAAAGAGTTCTCCCTTTTCGGCATGCGGTACCAAAAGTAACTCATTTGAACTGCTAAACCTAGTTAATATACAAATTGCAACAGTACATTTTTGATTGAAATTAAGTTGAAGTTAATGCTCCTTTAAGCTATCAACTGGAAGCATTTTATGTTTCCAAAAGTAATGACTTGAGAATATTAATTAAAGCATGTTCCTAAAAACTAATGGCTCTAGTATTATGACAATCCACACATGTGTCTGATATCTGATATAAAATGTTTAGTAGAAACCAATCGAGAGTGTAACATCCTCATAAGAGCAACGTGGATAAACGATCACCCTAAATACTGTTATTAAATATATTGATTAATAAAAGCTCATTTTTCTTTATCGAAAAGGGCCATTGAGTTATTTCAATCACCTGTGACTATTGAATCTAAGTATTTATTACAATTGAAGAGGTACAGTGAGACAATTGGGATATCCGCACTCGACTGGTCTGCTATTTATTACCTTTTAGAGATATTCATTGTAAAAAAAAATAAGTTAGCATAATGATTATTGAAGGAAAGATTGATTCACTGAATATTCACATTTTTGAGGTGCGCGTGCTTGTAATATTAAAAAGTCTTTAAACCTACCCTGTAACTTACTATGTTTAGACATTTTAGTCTATTTTATGGTATCATTTACACTTCGTATGGTTTCGTGGTTGTGTTGTCAGAGCGGATCAAGAAGCGATAGTAAGGTAACAGAAATGCAATGAAACGCGATTTGAATAAATCGTGGCTCTTTTGTTGAATTTGATTTTGTATTTAAAGTACTCCTCGGAGTGGTTCAAGTAAGGGCGCAAATTCTTAATCAACGAGCCTTGAAGGTTTTTAAATGTCCCAAACAACCTGTAGCGATGTCAGTATTTTAAGGTCGGTCACTTTCATTTCATGTGCTCTATATTTTTATCCTCTATTCTCCATTGCATGCTATTCTTGTCGCTTAAGGTGCTACCGTCAACCAAATAAAACAAGCATATGAGACCCTAACTCAGAGCATCTTCTCTGCTCAGAGTGATAGCGATAGTGTACCGTCGATACGAAAGACAATAATTGGGCAAATTATGGCACATTTATTGGCACACGAAATAAATCACTTATTCATACATCAGCTACTGAAATATTAAGATTTTAATGTTATCATAAACTTCACCCTAAACCAACGCTTTTGAGTTCCGAACATCATGAAGACTCTTAATAGATCCACGGGGTTTGTTCAGTTTAAAACAATGTAAAGCAAAGGCGTCCCGCAACATGTGTTTTGCCAAGTGTAATAAAGCATGCAGTCGGGAAACCCCGATTCTTGAAGACATCTCAATTCGCAAGGCCACGGTACGTCTGATCTTTATTTTAGCCCATAGATATTGACCCTATTACAGAGCCAGTATGATGACCCAATGGAATTAGAACGTTTATGACTCAATTTGTTTTGAGAGTACATTTAAGCGGAAACCTCCTGCACCGTGATGTTCTGTTTATCTTGCATCGCTATTTCACACCGTGGCATTGGCAAATTCAAGTGAAAGCTCTCGCTAATGATTTTCCAAACTTACAAGTTTATATTTATTTGTTGGCTTGTTCATCTTAGAGAGTGAAGGTTATTTTCTTACTCTATTACATTTGCATAATTAGTATATGTTACAACCAAAGTGAGTATCCCTTTGAAATTCTCCAAAATTTACCTGAAGGTAACAATTAGTCTTCTTTACTATTATTATTATGAAGGGCAATGTTGATGAAAAAAGTCATACCAGATTCGTGATACATGATAGGACAAATGTGTGATATATTCAGCCGTGAAAAATGTTATTGTTTCAAATGGGGAGTCATTGTAAAGGGGAGTTTTGTAGCTTTCCATTGATATGCATCACGATATGAATATATCGCAAATAATTTGAGATACAGATGCTTGAAAAAACTTTCCAAACTTTTGTTGAGGAGTTTATATAGCAAAATTGTGAATGCTAGGCATGACTCTGATAGGCCAATCAGACGATTCACTGCTGCTCAGATATAAAAATGTGTATACAGATAAAGGACGATAATAAGAACGGTAAGGTAATGTAGCTTCATGTTACAAAGAAGCGTGTTACCTCTCAAAAGGTGTTATTGAACAACTTTACTCTTGAAGGCTTGTATTCCATCATCTAAGGCGCTTCCAACTACGTCAAATGGAAGGTTATTCCAAATTTCCGGTTTGATGGCGGTGTGAATGAAGCTTCTGTCAAATGATTTCGATATGGCGATAGGCATGGAAAGGGCATGCAGAGGCACGGAGGAGCTAGATCTTGTGGCACGTCGTCTTTCATATGGTGATGGCATCATAGCTCTGAGGTCTGTAGGTCTGTGACTGGTGTGCAATTGTTTACAGCACTGATGCTTTAGTAGCAGCTACCTGACGTCTGTGGTTTGGCTAGATACCAAAATATCACCGGCAAATACATCTTCTACTTCTTGTATATGATCATTGTCTTCCACTTTGATGGGTCAAATGTGTCATTCTAGGCGTCTGCCCAGGCTTTCATCCCGCCAAGATGCCTAGCTGTTCAGACTAGCTGAGTCACTCTCACCCGCAGATTTAATTGGTGCAAAGAGTGTGGAATCATAGGCGTATAATATATAGCTCATGTTGACATGTGTCAACCATATGGTCAAAGAAGGTTAAAAAACACAGTGGACCAAGTATTGAGCCTTGAGGTACTGGCCGAAATGAATAACTCTGATGAAGTTAACACAGTGTTTCAAAGTTGCTAAAGTGACGCCTCTAATCAAGAAAAAGTCGCTGGATAAAGACATTTACAAGAACTACCGGCCGGTCTCGCTACTTTGCTTTCTTTCCAAACTTTTGGAAAGATGTGTCATGGCTCAGTTACAGGATTATTTGACCACCCACAAACTGTACACATGCACACAATCGGCATATCGTCCCAGCCATTCCACAGAGACTGCGCTTTTGAAGGTTCAGAATGATGTGCTTCAATCAGTTGACGGCCATCGGGAGGCAGTGCTCGTCCTTTTGGACTTGAGCGCTGCCTTCGATACTATCGACCACCAAGTTCTTCTTCAGAGACTTCAACTTCGCTATGGCATATCTGGCACTGCTGTAAAGTGGTTCTCCTCTTACCTCAAGGATCGTTCACAAACTGTTGACATTGACAACTGCGAATCAAAGCACCATAAGATTATCTGCGGTGTACCTCAGGGATCGGTGTGTGGTGCTCCGCTATTTACTCTCTATACTGCACCAATCAGTGATATCATCTCTCGCCACAAGTTGCAGCACATCGAGTACGCGGATGACACTCAAGTTTATGCATGTTTTGAACGGCATGAGAGAGACTCTGTTATCCATCGTCTGGAAGCCTGCATTAGTGACATCAAAGCATGGGCAGTGAAAAACAGACTCCAGCTCAATGACGACAAGACGGAGATATTGCATTTTCGTTCGCGTTTTATTGACTCCGAACCACTTCCACCGGTTAAGATTGGTGATGCGTACATCAGTTCAAGCCCGGAGGCTCGCAATCTAGGAGTCACCTTTGATAGCCATCTCAGACTTAAGACTCATGTAAGCAACATTTGTCGTAGTGGCTGGGCATTTATTCATAAGCTTGGAAAAATCAGGAAATACCTCGATAACAATTCCACTGAGCGTTTAGTCCACGCTTTCATCACCTCCCGCTTGGACTCCTGTAATTCGCTCCTTACAGGCCTGCCTGACATTGATCTGCAGAAACTCCAGAAACTCCAAAATGCCTTGGCTCGTCTCGTCACATGCACTAAACGCAGAGAACACATCACTCCAATCCTTGAGCGCCTCCATTGGCTACCAGTGTCACACCGAATCAAATATAAGGTTCTTCTTCTTGTATTCAAAAC